>NC_081541.1:21274601-21290879 GCF_901000735.1 Corylus avellana | reverse complement strand
GTAAGGGAGATTAGTGATGGGGGGGGGTGTGGGGGTGGTTTGAAAGAAAAATCCGTAGGGGTAAGGGAGATTAGTGATCTGAAGAGCTCACCTCAAGCCCCTTGTATCAAGGCGTTGATGGCAAGCACGTCAACAAAAGCTTGCCTTGAGGCTTCAAATGTGCCCTGGTGGTGCCTCACATCACCCATGCACCCGGCTCTTCTTTGGCAACAGTAGTTCCTGACTTCAAAAGTAGAACAACATTTGGTGATTATAATCTGAGCACCTATGTTTCAATGAAGAAAAGGGCCAGATGAAGGCATATGAATCAAATTCACCATCGAAGTTTAATATCAGCTTCAGTTTTTCCCTTGTCTAGAAAAACCTGCCTACTAAACTAATTTAAGTTAGTAATATTATAAGAATCCTCATAACTGAAATTCAGATGCATGTCCAGCAATAGTCAGCCTTGTGCAAAACCCCCCATATACACACAAGCTTACCTAATTCATAGAAACTAATTTTTTTTTTTTTTGATAAGTAATAATCTGTTAAATTAAAAGCGTAAAGGCGCCCCAAAGTACGCTGGGAATATACAACAGGATCACCTAACTAGAAAGAGAAAAACGAACAAGAAAATCATCATAACTAATCGACACCGGAAAGACATGCACCACGGTCCAAAGATACAACGTATGAAAACAAGAGGCTAATATGTCTTCCCATGTCCCTTCCAAATCCTCAAAGCACATTTTATTCCTTTCCCTCCATAAACACCAAAAGAAACAAGTAGGCACCATTTTCCAAACAGCAGCACTCCCCCTCCTCCCCGAAGACCACCAACAGGCAAGTAAATCCGAGACCCGTCTCGGCATCACCCAAGACAACCCAAACTGTCCAAAAAAAGTACTCCACAAAGCATAAGCAACCTCGCAATGAAGGAGAAGATGGTCCACCGTCTCCTCACTCCTCTTGCACATGCAACATCTACTTGTCACAATCACCTATCGCTTCCTGAGGTTATCTAAGGTCAGAATTTTGCCCAAAGCCGCCGACCACACAAAAAAACTCGCCCTCGGAGGAGCTTGTATACGCCACACACTCTTCCATGGGAATCCTCTTCCTTCAAAACAAGCCAATGAAGAGTAGAAGAGCTTGACCTTGAAGCGGCCTCTTTTGGAAGGGTTCCACCATCATAGAAACTAATTAATGCATTGATTTATAGTTAAATGTGACATCTATGTCATTTACATCACACTGTGAATCCAACCATTTTACAAATATATAATAAAATCAAAGGCACGTGCAGTTCCAGCATTGACTGGCAACATAGAATTTCACTTACAACCATTGAGAAGAAAAAACGTGCTATTATATAGAAGATAGTCCATTAAATCTTTTAGTATATAACAAAATAAAAAAGAGACATTGACAAGAACCAAAAGAATTACCCGGTGGATGGAAAAGTCATTGTAACTCTTAAGTTCCTCAATTACTCTGTCCAAGGTACATTCAAAGCCAAACGCACCCATTGGATGTAACTTTTTAGCAAAACGAACAACATCCTCATCACTGTAAATACGCCTAACCAATAAAGGATGATTTGCAATCTGGAATAAGCACATAAAGGAGGAGAAATGAAAAAGAAAAAACAAAGCACGCAAAGCTGGGTTAGAGATAAACACACAATATTTAAATGATTTTAAGTAAATAAATGAATATACAGGAAATGTGGCAAATAGAGGTTGCAGCACCTTACGAAACTGAACAAAATAGTTGGACACTTGACGCCGAGGAAGAACTCCAAAAATATTAACTGAGTTTATCTGTGAGTTTTTTGCAATACGAGCTCGTGAAGCTGCACGATACTCCTCAATAGCTTCCCTATATGCATCTTCTTGTTGCTTTTCCATTACAACATACTCGACCTGTAGAATAGTTTTAGCAGTTACAGAAGTGAATTATAACTGAGAAATATATGTATGTACATACATATATCTTAAATAAAAAATCTACCATACCCGTTGAATCTTTGGAACAAGTTGCTGCATTACATCAGATTTCAATCGTCTCAATATAAATGGTCCCAAAATAGACTTCATGCGACCAATCAAATCCAAATCATCTGCATTTAACAGCTTTTTCAAGTCAACATCCTCAGTAGCAAAAAGATCAGGCATCATAAACTCCAACAATGACCACAGCTCCTGCAACAAAAGCAATCATAGTCAGCCGCAAAGAAATTAAAAATAAACTGAAAATTTGTGTTTCCTGTGAATATAATCTCCAACAGTTGATGTTACAACAATAATTACTAAAATGCAATCCATTAGTGAGCAAACCAAATTTCTGACAACAACCATCATTAGAGATCAATCCCACTCCCCCCAACTCCAGCCCCACACCAACCACCACTGAGAATTTAAAAAAAAAAAAAAACACACATACACACAAAAAGAAAGACATCATGCATACCAATTATATTCATAACAGAAGTCATGGAAACTGTTGCAACTTATTGGACGCTGCAAAAAAATGATGAGGTACAGTAGCAGCAACAGAGTGCTCAAAGGCTATTTTCTAGGAAGGTTTTGATGGCAAAAGGTTAGCAGAGTCGAGAGGGATTTGGAGTAGAGGTTTAAAAGATTGATTCAGGAGGCTGAATCTTGATGGTTTTATGTTGCTGGAAATCGAATTCAAGGTTGCAGCATTTCTCTGGCAGCAGCATATCAGATGCATTAGAGAGAGGTTTTACGTGTGAAAGAGATGGGGAAATGTGTTGATTTGATGTTGAACTGTGGTGTGAAAACCAACTAATAAAAAGTGGGTAGTGCTATGGTTTTTATCCTAGGGACTTTAAGGTGAGAAATTTAAGGTGTGATTGCAAGGTTTAAAGGATTGGATTAAGTAGCAGAAAATTAAAAAGAAAAAACAGATATATCTAAGTTTCACGCAAGGTAGTGCTTAGGTATCACTTAACTGCATCACACAATCCTTGAAGAAAAATTTAATAGCTGAAAAATCTCTCTGAAAAAAGTTCTCCATCAAATACTTTTTTTCTGTTCTTGAGGAAAAGAATGTAGGAAACAAGGCATCCACCAAAGAAGAAAGGTGTTACCTAGAGTCTTCCCAACAACCCCTCTTTAAGAAGGCTCCACCTAAATTGCATAGAGGGAGCCACACATCAAAATTTTGTTCCAAGTTTGTGATATTTCCATAAATCCAACATCTTTCCTTTTGACTAAGTGATAACAAAACGCAAGACTATATCTCAGAACTTGTCATACAACATAGTAACTACCCACAATATTTTCTTATTTGTACATTACACATACACCAAGTGGGCTAGTAACGACCTTATCCTTCACCCCATTCTCATTGAGGAAGGAAATGCCATTTGAGCCAGAGCTCATGGACTAGTAACTACACATCATAATACTGAGCTTTCTATTACATTTACTAATAAAATTCATTTCTAAAGACAGCAGCAGCAGAGTGTTTCTAGGTTAAATTGGTAGTGAGAATTATGGAACACATTAGTAACTTTAGGAAAGAGGTCATTGCAAGTAATACATGTAGATCATTTTGGAGTGGCGTTCCTGTCAGCATTAGACGCTGGTTTGCATTTCGTGCTACAGACATTAGGTTTTTCCACCTATAGCTATTTTTATCCTTCAAGGCATGGGCCTCATCCATCAGCACACAGCTCCATCGCCAACGCTTTAAAATTTTACGGTCATCTTTCTGCTGCGCACTGCATAAGCCATCATTTATGGGAATTCAACTGTCATGAAATCAAATAACATACTGGCCTGGAGCGCAGTAGAACAAACCTGTGTCTTTCAAAAAGCGAATAACACACAAGAAGAACATTAAAAGGAGAAGGTAATCCAGCTTTAGCTAAAGAGCTCAGTTCCTTTGAATACGCTGATCGTGCAGCCCCATGATACTGGAGAACGGAAAATGACGGACACCACTTTTTAAGTTCTCTTTCCCAGTTTTCCAAAACAGATGCAGGACATACAATTAAATGTGGACCAGGATCATTGTTCAAGTGTTTCAGCAAGGTCAAATATGTAATAGCCTGTGGGAGAAGAACAATTTTACAATATTACAGAAAATTAACAATCAAAAGAACTTTCTTTCCATTTTTTCTTTTTCTTTTCTTTTCTTTTCTTTTTTTTTTTGGTGGGGGGGAGAGAGAGAGAGAGAGAGGAGGTAGTGCTCAAAAAAACTATTATCAAGACATCGGCAAAACAATAGAGCCCAATATACCTGGATAGTCTTCCCAAGGCCCATCTCATCTGCCAATATGGCTGCAGCAAAGACAAAAGAAAGTCAACTTTAATAATATAGTCAAAACCAAATATCAAAACTTATAATGATATCGAGATATGCTTTTCATGACATGGAAAAAATCAGGATGCTGGAAGCTTTTTCATAATATGATAATACTTCGACTAATACAAACTGACCAGCTGTAAATATTTCAAAGGAAGAACACCATCTCAAGAAATTAGGTCATGTTCCATAAGTAGAAGGTGATTTCGAGAAATGTCAGACAAAGGAGATATATACTAGCTATTTCCAAAATCCAAAGGTAGAAGATATGATCCTTTCATCCGAATTCTCCATTTTAGTGACAGTCTTAGCATTTTAATCAAACTGAGGATCTACTACTGAATCTCATGCAAATCTGATTGGGTAAGTCCGAGATTCCAATGCCAACATCATAAATATATATTGGGTGTCAATTACTTGGCCAATTATTTGAAGTTACAAATCAAGCAAGAAAATAGGCATATTTATGGTGGGTGGTTATTTTTTTTTTTTTATATATAAGTAATAATCCAATCTTATTAAAAGCGTAGGGCGCCCCTTAGTACATTGGAGGTATACAAAAAAAAAACACCCAACTAAAAAGGGAAAAGCGAACAAGGAAGTCATCAAAACTAATCGATAGAGGGGACACATAAGCCATAGTCCAAAGATACAATGTATGGTAAAAGGAGGAGAAAATCTCCTCCAATGTCCTCCCCAAGTCCTCAAAGCTCCTATTGTTTCTTTCCCTCCATAAGCACCAACAAGGGCAAATAGGCGCCATTTTCCACACTGTAGCACTCATCGCCTTCCAGAGGACCACCAACAAGCAAGCAAATCGAAAATCCATCTAAGCATAACCCAAGACATCCCGAAACGACTAAGTGAGCACTCCACAAAGAAGAAGCCACATCACAATGAAGAAGGTGGTCCATGGACTTCCCAGTCTTCTTACCCCTGCAACATCTTCTATCACGATAACACGCCGCTTCCTGAGATTATCCAAGGTAAGGATCTTGCCAAGAGCCGCTGAACACGCGGAAAAGGCCACCCTTGAAGGAGCCTGAGTCCACCACACACTCTTCCAAGGGAAGCGACTACCTTCAGAACAAGCCAAGGAGTAGAAGAAAGACTTGACCTTGAACAAACCTTTTTTAAAAGAGACCCACCACAACTTATCTTCACTACCTCTTCTCACTTTAATTGAATGCAATACCTGGAGAAAAGAAGCAAAAACGTCCACCTCCCAATCATGTGCCTCTCTAGTACATCTCAAGTTCCACTAATTGGAACCGCCCAAAAACTCCAAATTGTCCGCAACAGAGGCATCCTTCACACAAGTAATACCAAATAAAACTAGAAAAGCTACCTTAAGAGCCGAGTCCCCATACCACAGGTCATGCCAAAAGCTAATCCTCATTCCATCCCCCACATCAAATCTTGTACAGCCTACGAAAGACTCCCAACATTTTCTAATCTTCTTCCACAACCCCACCCCAAGGGCTCCTGCCAACACAAGAGAGCACCACCAACTCCATAAACTGCAGTATTTGGAGTCCACTACTCTCCACCAAGCGTCTCTCATTCCTATAGCGCCACAGCCATTTACCTAGCAGAGTGCGATTTGAATACCCTCAGTTTCTGATACCTAACCCTCCCTAAAAGATTGGAGAGCAAACCTTGGCCTAGCTAACCAAGTCATATTTAAATTCTTCACCCATGCCTCCCCATAAAAAGTCTTGTTGGAGCTTCTCTATTCGATTGGTCACACTCGTGCTCTTAAAAAGAAATAAGACATATGTAGGTAAGTTGGAAATGGTGCTCTAAAAAAGGGTAACCCTGCCACCCTTAGACAAATACATCATTGTCCAACTAGCCAACTGACGCTCCATCTTTTCCACAATGCCATCCCAAATAGACTTAGCCTTGTAAGAAGCCCCTAGCAAAATACCAAGATACTTCAGGGGCAGAGAGGAAGTCCCACAACCCAAAATGTCAGCCAATTCATCCACATTATCCACATTACCCACAAAACTGATTTGGCCAAATTAACCTTTAAACCAGTAACAACTTCAAAAAATAATAAGAGGACACATAGAGAGCAAAGATGATCAGGGTTGGCAACCAAAGTATCCTCCGCGAACGGTAAGTGAGAAATATTTACAACGGGGAGCCTAGATCGCACAAAGAAGCTTGAGAGAAGACCCCTGTCAATAGTAGAAGTAATCATTTTACTCAAAGCCTCCATGACTACTACAAACAAAATAGGAGATGGTGTGTTATTTATGCTATTGCTACTGCCTATTTTGATTGACAATCCTTGATGTCATGACCACTTCAATTTTCTGCCAACAAGTATATTTATTGAAGGTGCAGAACCCCCAAATAACCCCTCTTGTCTCTGTATACTTCTTCCTAAAAGCTGAAATCTCAGACTCCCATGAAACCAACACCCAGCGAATCCTGCTTTACCTATGTGTCCTATTCTTTTTACCCTCTTATGGTAATATCTAACTAAATGATGGGATTAACTCTCACCGTCCTAAAGCCACTTGTAGTCAGAAAATTCCCGCAAAATCAATCTCCATTTCAGCATCAAATCAGCTATCAAGATGCAATCAAATTTGAACTTTCTTTTTCCCGTCATTTAGAACTTGAAAAGCCTTAACTTTTCCATTAACCTTACGAATTTATCTTTACAAACATTGTACTGCTGCTACCCTACATCAGTGGGTCCATGTAATATAGCCTTCATTGCTTCATAACAACAATAAGTTTAAGAAATAAATCCAGTTTACAAAATAAAGAAAATTATGTTTCTATATAGTTGAATTGCAAGTACCAATTTTTCAGTTTTCTTATTTTGTACCCTCAGCACTGAGAGCTCCATTTTATGCACTATAAAAGGCAAAGGCATGATGGTGATGATGAAGAAATGCGGTACCTCCCCCAATACCCTTCTGATATAACAGAAGAAGAAAGTTGACCCCAACCAGCTGGTATGGCTTGAGAACAGGTTGAAATTCCGAATCCTTTGACCTACATGCCGCATGAATATCATCCTAGAATAATTAAAACTATATCAGTTACCAACCACATTGGAAAAGCAACTAAAATCATTGTTTGAGTGCCAAAAACAGAAAACATGGGTGAACAAAGCAAAGTTTCAATTTGATGGAACCTTAAAGCTCCACCAAACTGCCAATACAACCACCCCAACAACGATACTCGGATACAAGCTTCAACACTATATTCCTACCTATCTCGCAAAAAGCTCAACCGAACAATTTAACTCGGCAAAGTGAATTTTAACCAAACGAAAGCAACATATAACGCGAGATAGAAAATTAATATAACTTCCTTTCCACTTCCTTAAGTTTCTAAGCAACCAAACACAAGGAAAACGATCATTCAAAAACCAAAAATATCATGAACCATTGCAATAAAAAAAAATCAAAAAGCTTCAAACACCTGAGTCACAATCCTAACTGATGAAGCCTCCACTTCCGCGTAGCGGTCGCACGCGGTCCGCGACGAGCCGTACAGCTCTCTCTTCAACTCCGTCGATATCTTGGCACACTTGTGCAAAGCCTTCCCTACCACATCCTCCTCCTCCTCCTCCTCCTCGCTCGACTTTATCTCATACACTTCCTTGAAATCCCCTTCGCTCTCGTCGTCATCGACCACGAACCGACGGCCTCGATTCGCGGCGGGCCTCGCGGCCTCCTCCTCCACATCGTCGTCCTCCAAATTTAGCGTGACTTCGACTTGGGGATTGGACGAGGCGTAAGCGAAGGATTCGATGGGAGGAGGAGGTGGCTGTTGCGGGTTTCTGAGGACGCGAGATGGCTTGAAGGAGTGGTTCCCCCACTCGTCGTCCGAGATTTCCTCGAACACGCGCTTCATTTCATTATATTCTTAAGCGGCGCGTCTCGGTAAAGGTTAGGGCAGGGTTGGAGGCTTAGAGAGAGGGAAGAGGATCTTGGAGGATGCACTTTGAACTTTGGAATTGGAAGCGAGTAAAGAGAAGAAGCGCCATTTGTGTCCGGGAAAGTCAGAAATGAGGGAAAATAAAAAATAAAAAAGGCAGTAGAAGATAGTGACGCGCCGCTGACCTAGGGGGATACACGCTGCGTTGTCACTAGTTTGTAGCCGGAGCTTCGGCTGACAAAAGAAATTACATTTGTTTATTTAGAAAAATAAGTTAAACTCAAGCTTTTCTTTTCAGACTTCGTTAATAAATTTTTTTTTTTTTTTTATCTGTATCTCTCAAAATAAATAAAATTATCTTTAAGAACCATAAAAAAAAAAAAAAAACAAACAAACAAACAAATCGTTGTTATACTTAATAGCTTTAGTTTCGATATGTATCTGGTTTAATTATGCTCCTCCTTCAAATAGTTTTTGCTTCTCCTACTTTATAAAGGACCATAAATGCCCTACTTACATATTGTTGAGAAGTGCATTAACATAAATATGACAATAAATAAAGGTAATAAAAAATTGTGTAAATTATAAAAATAAGTATGCATCAAACATGAGTTTGCGATGGTGGAGGTCACAAGTCGAGATACTTAACCTCTTTGTTATATAGCATTGCACCGGTCGATCCATAGTTTATGATTATCAAACGCGTTAGCTACAGTATTACACTGGTCAATATGCACAACAACTAGTATCCATCGCTTATAACTAGGACTATTGGTGAACCCAAAGTAACAACAAATAGTGTGTGTTGTTGTAGTTTCCGATTTGTGAGCCCAAGGGTTGTATGGTAATCTTATGTGCTGCTCCTCTTTTAACGTGTGCAACAAGAACAAGGGTTAAGAGAATGCACCGGGTTGTTTCCGGTGGATCATCCTCTGTTAAGTGCTAAAATATTCATATTTTTAGCCCTAAACTTACATGTGTTAATCCTTTAGTTGTAATTAATTTAAGCTATTTTAGTTCTTTTAGGTGTTTTCCATCCTTTTGTAGGCTTTTGGAAGAAAATTAAGTAAAGCTAGAAGATTTGGGCTCAAAGAGAAAATTTTGGAAAAGTGGAGTTTCTGGTAGTGTGATCGATCGCAGGAGACTTGCGATCAAGCGCACAGGTTGCGATCGATCGCACTCGTGCGCTGCAGAACTCTAGAAGCTGCACACAGACTCCATTTCCTTCCATATTAGGGTTTTCCAAGTTCCACTTATAATAGGACTAAAACCCTACAAAATTTTTAGGTTTACTAGTATAACAATGACTTCTAAAGCTCTATAAAAAGACCTCTAAACCTTGAAAATAGAAAAGTTGGAAAATACACACTTTCCAAGGAGAACAATTAGAGCTCTTCAAGTTCAAGTTTCGGGTTTATTCTTTTCCTTTATTTTATTTTATATTATGAAGATGTTTAGCATCAAACTTATGTGTAACTAATTTACTTAGTAGGGCTAGATTGAAGCCCTAGTTATGTTTAGTTAATATTCAATATTGGCGCCTTTGTGATGATCATGTTGTGGTATTTAACTTGATTAATTTCTGCTTTCATGAATTCCTCATATGTGTGTGCCTGATCAACATATGCATGTAGTATGGACTAGTTAGTTAAACCAATTTGGATGACCGAGTCTTGGGTTTAATAAAAGTAACAAAAGAAATCTACACCGGATTCTTGGGTTAATCAACATGGGGAACCGGGAGTATACACCCATACTGATGCGAACCTCAATCGACGTGCTTTGAGACCCAACAACAATATTGGAATACGGACCCAAGAAAACTAAAATTCAGATATATTTTTTTTTGATAGAAAACCTTGACCCAACGCTTATAAGTGAAACGCGAATCAAAGGTATAAAGTAACAACCCTCGACCCAATGATTATAATGGAATCACGAACCGAAGGTATAGAGTTTGAACGCCACAAGGAAAAATCCTTGATAAGTTCAAAAGTTCTTTGAAGAACCAATAGAAGAAGCAAACCTCACTTTTTATAATTTTCATTCGTGATCTCCATTACAATGAGTGCATGCTATTTATAAAGCATGGCTGAAAATATGACTACCTACTTGCTATGGAAAGGAAATTAAATTGGTTTCAACATTGGAAAGTAAATAAAGTAAAAAAGGACTAACTAATAAAAGCCTAAAATTAAGGTTGATTTGGTCTGAAATTTGCAGCTCCTCCATGCCAAAAATAGACTGAGATTGGCAATTAAATCACGCATAAGGAAGGTCTTGAAATAGGTAAGTCAATCAACCAACTAATTGGCATGTAATTTGGCAAGTCAATCATCCAATTAATTGGTATGTAATTGGATAGTCAATCAGCCATAATCAACCATTAATCCATGCCATTGCTAAGGAAATTTTGTGCAATCTGCTCCATGAATAGCTTGGATCAAATTTATTACGCCTTCATCTCCCTTTGGACCAAGCTTGGAATGCCCAATTTTAGAATCCGTATTCCAATATTGTTGTTGGGTCTCAAAGCACGTCGATTGAGGTTCACATCATTTGGTATCAGAGCACAGGCTCTAAAATCAAGTTTACTATCCTTTTTATCTTTTGTTTATTGTTATCATCCTATCTTGTTCCGTTTGTGTTCATTATTCCTTGTTGTTGTTTTGCGTCGTGCACCAAGTTCAAAAAAAAAAAAAAAGGAGACGTCAAATGAGACGTCAAAAAAAAAAAAAAACAAAAAACAAAAACAATTGTCCTCTTCCTTTTGATGTAGCTGATGATTCGAGGACGAATCCTTTGAAGAGAAGGGGAATGATGAGAATCAACAAGCACCATTAAATGATCCATTGCATATTCCAGTTTGGCCTATTAATAGAGCAAGATGCAAGAAGATCAAAGAAGCACTTAATGGGCTGATTCAAGAGATTTGGACTGATTCGTGAACAGTTGGGCCTATTTTCAGCCATGCTTTATAAATAGCATGCACTCATTGTAATGGACATCATGAATGAAAATTAGAAAAAATGTGACGCTTGCGTCTTCTATTGGTTCTTCAAAGAACTTGTGAACTTATCAAGGATTATTCCTTGTGGCGTTCAAATTTATATAACTTCGGTTCGCGTTTCATTTATAAACGTTGGGTCGATGGTTGTTTCTTTATACCTTTGGTTCGCGTTTCATTTATAAACGTTGGGTCGAGGGTTGTTTCATTATACCTTTTGGTTCGCGTTTCATTTGTAAACGTTGGGTCGGGGTTTTCTATCTAAAAATCTGAATTTTAGCTTTCTTGGGTCCGTATTCCAATATTGTTTGTTAGGTCTCAAAGCGTGTCGATTGAGGTTCGCATCATTGCCCTAGGCCTCATGTGTTTGTCGATTTCCACAGAATCATGCTTTCTTAAAGAATAACTTAGTATACACCTATGCTAAATCCTTTAAGAAAGAAAAGAGTTAGAATATACACCCATGCCTAACTCGTTGCTTAGGGAAATCTATAGCTTAAGGAGTATACACTTATGCCCTTAGGTTGACAAACATTAGATATACATAACATGATCAAAACATTAGCATATTGATATATTATATAAATATAATTAGTGGTGGATATCGAAGCCCCTACTTTTTTATTATTATCAACTCGAATCCAATCCTTGTCTTGTTTTACTTTTGGAATTAATTTTAAGCAAAATTTAGCAATCTTCGTGGGAATGACCCCGTACTTGCACCCTATACTACTATGTTGACCTTGTGTACTTGCGGGTAAAACATACAATTATTTGCCTATTAATTTAGGTAGATATTTGTAACAATAAGTTTTTGGCGCCGTTGCCAAGGATTGCGGCAAATTTTGTTTAGAATTAATTTCCTTTAGTTGTGTTATTTTAATTTTCAATTTTCAATTTTGGTTTTTCATTTAATTTATTTTTGTTTTAAATTTTTCTGTTTTTCTAATTTCTTCCGTAGTTCCTGTTTTGCCTCTGGAGGTGCGCTCGAGCGCCCAACCAGGGCGATCGAGCGCACCAGTGCGATCGATCGTACATCTAGAGAGCAGCACAGTTGCTGCACTAATTATTGATCTGATTTTTTTTCTTTTGTTTTATGTAGGGTTATTCGAGTCTTCATATTAGTAAGTTTTTATTTTTAATTTTGTTTTTATTTCCCTTTTAATTTTAACTTCTTTTTGTTATTTTATTTTCACACATGTGGGGAGGCATTCCGACGTCCCATGGACCATGTTCATTATGCCATGACCCTTATCACCACGTTAGAGAATGTCCTATAATGAGACAAATTTTTAACAAAATTAATAGGCATAAGAACACATCGTTCTCTAGACAGGGGAACGGCCACTATTTTGATTCATGTAACCCAACATGGAGCCGATAGTCCAATCTCTCATGACAAGCTCAAGCTCCTGGAATTCATGCTCAACAATCTCATGGACTGCAACATCTCTCATATCAACAATTCTATGATCATGCATATTCCTCTCAAACAGCTCCACAACAGTAATGTCAGGTTGAACCACCTTCTCTTATAGATTTGATGAATACATTAATTAAGACTACACAGCAAGTATCTGAGGAGATGAAGACTTACTTCAAACCGAAAGGCAATAGTCTCAAAGAAGAAGAAGCATATCAAGAGGAGCCATCTTCCACCTATTGGCCTCCACAGTACCAAGAAGAGGAGCCATCTTCCATATATGATCATTTGGATTCTTCTCCACATCAACAATATCAAGAAGAACCACCTCCTCCAAAAAGGTCTGCCTTACAAGAAACAGTTGCTGCCTTAGAAAAACAGTATGCTGACTTTACAAAACATGCAGCAGCTCATCTTAGTCACACGGATAAAAGAAAGCAATCATTTGAATGGATGGAGGCCTACCTCAAGCAAAAATCAGATACATTTAAAGAAGAAGAAGAAGAGTGTCAAAGTGAGTTGGTGGCCAATCTTAATGAGCATTACATGGAGGAAGAGAGAACCTATGTAACATCCCCAACCCGTTAAGGCTGGATTTGTCACTTTTTCTTTTACAACACAAGCTTTGCAAAGATGTATAAGGTCTATCAGAGTGTTTAATACAAATTATTGGAAAAATTAATTTTGCCCCCATTCCGGCCTTCTATTCCAGCATGCTCTTTACCTGAAACCACCTGGCTTAGGAATCATTAGCCTAACACTTGTTACATGAGTCAATTGGAAAGCTTAAGGGAGTTAGACATTACAAAGCCTGTAAAAAAATAAAAAAAAATAAAAATAAAAAAATGGGGAAAAAATGCTTATCTTGCCTTGGTTGTTTCATTTGATAGAGATTTTTATAAATTTTATGGAACTTGTCTTGAGTTTAAATTGTAAGCTTCATGATTGTATGCTAATTGCACTTTACACTTTTCAGAACATATGAGGTCTCAATTGTCCATTTATGAGTGATTTGATTATAGATTTCCTATTGACTGTGATGAAGGTGTTTGTCTTTTTAAGCTTGCTCATGAGTAAGAATCATGGTTTATGTGAAAATTCTTTCTTGTTAACAACATAGTGTACAATGTTTGTGGGTATCATTCCTGTTAAGCCCTCATGAGACTTCACTTGTCCACTACGGATGCTTAGGGATTTAAAAGGCTTGTTGCATATACAAAATGAAATTATCTCTTCCACGAAAGAGGATTTATGTTTCTTACTTTCATTTTATTTTTTATTTTTTTTTGGTAAGGGACTAGCAAAATGTAAGTTTGTGGGTGTTTGATAAGTGCCAAATATTGCATATTTGGACCATTTTATTTACATTAGCTAATCCTTTAGCTGTGTCGTTATTTAATGTTTTGTGTTAGCTTTGTGTTTTTAATATTTTGTAAGTTGTTGAAGAAAAACTACAGCTTTAAAGGAAAAAATGCAATGTTTGGAAGAAAGCACACTTTGAGAAGACCTAGATGATGTGGTCAAGTTTAACCAAATTTAAGAGGTTAAATCGGATTAAAGATCAGATTGGATTAAATTTCAGATTGGATTCAAATTTAGATTCTGCACATGTCTCAGTATTTTGACCATAACTTTCTGTTCAAGTATCAGATTGACGTGATTCTTGCAGCATTGGAAAGCTAACTTAAAATAATACAGTTCATTGTGAAATAGGATTTTCCTAATTCGGACGGTTACTATGCCAAAATCTTCCCGCAATAAAAGAACACAAATTTGGACGAATCTTATTCCGATTTCAGACTTCTATTTGGACTGGAAGACAAACTTTCGAATTATCTAGGTTTCCTAGGGCTTGTAGGACTCTCCTAAGCCTATAAATAAATGTCTTTGCATTCAAGAAAAGATATACAATTCCAGATAGCAAAATTCTACAGTTTTTCTCTTTTGTTTAGTTTAGGTTTAACTTTTAGTTTTATTTATGTGGAGTTAAATTCCCAACTAAGGATGGGGATGAAGCATCACCAATGAAGAACAACGTTACTTTTATGTATGTTTTTATTATTCCAATTTTATTGAGCTTAATTTCAATTGTTTTACTTTGTTTCAATGTGTGGAATAATTTTTGGATATCTTGTTGTGATTCAATGGTACACTTGATGATTTAAGATAACTTCACATAATTGATTGCTTGGTTTATTTGCTTAAAAATTAGATATCCCTTGTGATTTGATCTACGGATACATTTGGTGTTTCAATTAAATTTGGATTCCTTTTGTGATTTGTGCAATGATGGATACATGGGATGGTTTTGATTAACCTTTTGAAGCATAGTAAAACATACTTAAGATTTAATTTGTGAGAATTTCGGATTAATATTGATGAACATGAAGTATGTTGTTATGATTCGGTGAGTGTGAATTCCCAAACCTTAGTACATTTATCTTTTGTTTTACATTATTTAGTTTATGTTGTCTTTTAATTTTAAAAACCCAAAATCAAAAACCTTTTGGAACTAGGTTAGGATTTAATTAGTTTAGATTTAAATTTGTTATTCAAAAACACAATTCTCTGTGGGTTCGACCTTGCACTTGCAAAACATTATATTGCAAACGATTCATGCACTTGCGAGTATATTAAAATTTGCACAACAATATCCTTGAGTTGCCTCCTTATATTAGCATTGTCCTTCACTTCATAGATGCCTCCCGTCTTGGGGGCGGTAGAAGATTTACCCCAACGACTTGAAAAGTCCCATTGTTGCGAACTTTCAGACAATTCATCCAAAGTTTTATAGGCTTCATCCCTAGTAAGATTCAAGAATCCTCCACCATTCATAGACTCGATCAAGTTACGCTCCGGTGGAGTCAACCCACTGTAGAAAAATTGCACGAGCCTCCAAACCTCAAACCATGGGGTGGGCACTTCACAGTCAGCTTTTTAAACCTTTCCCAACTGTCATTGAATTTCTCCCCTTCCTCCTGACTGAACCCGCTGATCTCTCAACGGAATTCATTGATCCTCGAGATTGGGAAGAACTTGTTGTAGAACTTGTTCAGCAGAATTTCCCAAGAGGTGATGGATCTAGGCCTATTGGAGTGTAACCAAGATTTCGCCCTACCATGAAGGGAAAAAGGAAATAGCCGAAGACGAACTGACTGATTTGAGATGTTATGAAATTTGAACGTGTTACACATCTCCAAGAAAGACTTCACATGAGCATATGGATCTTCATTCTCTACACCTTTGAAAGAAGGAAGAATGTTGATCACATTCGACTTCAAGTCGAAGTGAGTGGCATTGGTGCCCGACAACACTATACATGATGGAGTGTTGGTAGTAATGGGTGCAAACAGCTCCCTGAGGGTTCTGGGTTGATCCTGTTCTCCCATCCCAGCAGACTTTTCTGAATCAGACTCAAAACTTTGAGATTTGGCAAGTGAGTTTGGTGGCGTTCTTAGACTCTTTCTCGCCATTCTTTTAATCTCATAATCAAAAGTAGCTAGCTCTAGATTTAGAGATCTGCGACCAAGCATTCAAATAGCAATTAAAAACTAAAAATAAAAGACAAAAATAAATAAACTGAAAAATTGAAAAAGAAAGAAAAATTCAGCTATGAATC
>NC_081541.1:21226117-21274501 GCF_901000735.1 Corylus avellana | reverse complement strand
CGATTGAGGTTCGCATCATTTGGTATCAGAGCACAGGCTCTAAAATCAGGTTTACTATCCTTTTTTTTTTTTTTTGTTTATCATTATCATCCTATCTTTTGTTTATTGTTATCATCCTATCTTGTTCCGTTTGTGTTCCTTATATCTTGTTGTTGTGCGCGTCGTACACCAAGTTCCAAAAAAAAAAAAAAAAGGAGACGTCAAAAAGAAAAAAAAAAAAAAAAAAATTGTCCTCTTCCTTTTGATGTAGCTGATGATTCGAGGACGAATCCTTTGAAGAGAAGGGGAATGATGAGAATCAACAAGCACCATTAAATGATCCATTGCATATTCCAGTTTGGCCTATTAATAGAGCAAGATGCAAGAAGATCAAAGAAGCACTTAATGGGCTGATTCAAGAGATTTGGACTGATTCGTGAACAGTTGGGCCTATTTTCAGCCATGCTTTATAAATAGCATGCACTCATTGTAATGGACATCATGAATGAAAATTAGAAAAAATGTGACGCTTGCGTCTTCTATTGGTTCTTCAAAGAACTTGTGAACTTATCAAGGATTATTCCTTGTGGCGTTCAAATTTATATACCTTCGGTTCGCGTTTCATTTATAAACGTTGGGTCGATGGTTGTTTCTTTATACCTTTGGTTCGCGTTTCATTTATAAACGTTGAGTCGAGGGTTGTTTCATTATACCTTTTGGTTCGCGTTTCATTTGTAAACGTTGGGTCGGGGTTTTCTATCTAAAAATCTGAATTTTAGCTTTCTTGGGTCCGTATTCCAATATTGTTTGTTAGGTCTCAAAGCGTGTCGATTGAGGTTCGCATCATTGCCCTAGGCCTCATGTGTTTGTCGATTTCCACAGAATCATGCTTTCTTAAAGAATAACTTAGTATACACCTATGCTAAATCCTTTAAGAAAGAAAAGAGTTAGAATATACACCCATGCCTAACTCGTTGCTTAGGGAAATCTATAGCTTAAGGAGTATACACTTATGCCCTTAGGTTGACAAACATTAGATATACATAACATGATCAAAACATTAGCATATTGATATATTATATAAATATAATTAGTGGTGGATATCGAAGCCCCTACTTTTTTATTATTATCAACTCGAATCCAATCCTTGTCTTGTTTTACTTTTGGAATTAATTTTAAGCAAAATTTAGCAATCTTCGTGGGAATGACCCCGTACTTGCACCCTATACTACTATGTTGACCTTGTGTACTTGCGGGTAAAACATACAATTATTTGCCTATTAATTTAGGTAGATATTTGTAACAATAAGTTTTTGGCGCCGTTGCCAAGGATTGCGGCAAATTTTGTTTAGAATTAATTTCCTTTAGTTGTGTTATTTTAATTTTCAATTTTCAATTTTGGTTTTTCATTTAATTTATTTTTGTTTTAAATTTTTCTGTTTTTCTAATTTCTTCCGTAGTTCCTGTTTTGCCTCTGGAGGTGCGCTCGAGCGCCCAACCAGGGCGATCGAGCGCACCAGTGCGATCGATCGTACATCTAGAGAGCAGCACAGTTGCTGCACTAATTATAGATCTGATTTTTTTTCTTTTGTTTTATGTAGGGTTATTCGAGTCTTCATATTAGTAAGTTTTTATTTTTAATTTTGTTTTTATTTCCCTTTTAATTTTAACTTCTTTTTGTTATTTTATTTTCACACATGTGGGGAGGCATTCCGACGTCCCATGGACCATGTTCATTATGCCATGACCCTTATCACCACGTTAGAGAATGTCCTACAATGAGACAAATTTTTAACAAAATTAATAGGCATAAGAACACATCGTTCTCTAGACAGGGGAACGGCCACTATTTTGATTCATGTAACCCAACATGGAGCCGATAGTCCAATCTCTCATGACAAGCTCAAGCTCCTGGAATTCATGCTCAACAATCTCATGGACTGCAACATCTCTCATATCAACAATTCTATGATCATGCATATTCCTCTCAAACAGCTCCACAACAGTAATGTCAGGTTGAACCACCTTCTCTTATAGATTTGATGAATACATTAATTAAGACTACACAGCAAGTATCTGAGGAGATGAAGACTTACTTCAAACCGAAAGGCAATAGTCTCAAAGAAGAAGAAGCATATCAAGAGGAGCCATCTTCCACCTATTGGCCTCCACAGTACCAAGAAGAGGAGCCATCTTCCATATATGATCATTTGGATTCTTCTCCACATCAACAATATCAAGAAGAACCACCTCCTCCAAAAAGGTCTGCCTTACAAGAAACAGTTGCTGCCTTAGAAAAACAGTATGCTGACTTTACAAAACATGCAGCAGCTCATCTTAGTCACACGGATAAAAGAAAGCAATCATTTGAATGGATGGAGGCCTACCTCAAGCAAAAATCAGATACATTTAAAGAAGAAGAAGAAGAGTGTCAAAGTGAGTTGGTGGCCAATCTTAATGAGCATTACATGGAGGAAGAGAGAACCTATGTAACATCCCCAACCCGTTAAGGCTGGATTTGTCACTTTTTCTTTTACAACACAAGCTTTGCAAAGATGTATAAGGTCTATCAGAGTGTTTAATACAAATTATTGGAAAAATTAATTTTGCCCCCATTCCGGCCTTCTATTCCAGCATGCTCTTTACCTGAAACCACCTGGCTTAGGAATCATTAGCCTAACACTTGTTACATGAGTCAATTGGAAAGCTTAAGGGAGTTAGACATTACAAAGCCTGTAAAAAAATAAAAAAAAATAAAAATAAAAAAATGGGGAAAAAATGCTTATCTTGCCTTGGTTGTTTCATTTGATAGAGATTTTTATAAATTTTATGGAACTTGTCTTGAGTTTAAATTGTAAGCTTCATGATTGTATGCTAATTGCACTTTACACTTTTCAGAACATATGAGGTCTCAATTGTCCATTTATGAGTGATTTGATTATAGATTTCCTATTGACTGTGATGAAGGTGTTTGTCTTTTTAAGCTTGCTCATGAGTAAGAATCATGGTTTATGTGAAAATTCTTTCTTGTTAACAACATAGTGTACAATGTTTGTGGGTATCATTCCTGTTAAGCCCTCATGAGGCTTCACTTGTCCACTACGGATGCTTAGGGATTTAAAAGGCTTGTTGCATATACAAAATGAAATTATCTCTTCCACGAAAGAGGATTTATGTTTCTTACTTTCATTTTATTTTTTATTTTTTTTTGGTAAGGGACTAGCAAAATGTAAGTTTGTGGGTGTTTGATAAGTGCCAAATATTGCATATTTGGACCATTTTATTTACATTAGCTAATCCTTTAGCTGTGTCGTTATTTAATGTTTTGTGTTAGCTTTGTGTTTTTAATATTTTGTAAGTTGTTGAAGAAAAACTACAGCTTTAAAGGAAAAAATGCAATGTTTGGAAGAAAGCACACTTTGAGAAGACCTAGATGATGTGGTCAAGTTTAACCAAATTTAAGAGGTTAAATCGGATTAAAGATCAGATTGGATTAAATTTCAGATTGGATTCAAATTTAGATTCTGCACATGTCTCAGTATTTTGACCATAACTTTCTGTTCAAGTATCAGATTGACGTGATTCTTGCAGCATTGGAAAGCTAACTTAAAATAATACAGTTCATTGTGAAATAGGATTTTCCTAATTCGGACGGTTACTATGCCAAAATCTTCCCGCAATAAAAGAACACAAATTTGGACGAATCTTATTCCGATTTCAGACTTCTATTTGGACTGGAAGACAAACTTTCGAATTATCTAGGTTTCCTAGGGCTTGTAGGACTCTCCTAAGCCTATAAATAAATGTCTTTGCATTCAAGAAAAGATATACAATTCCAGATAGCAAAATTCTACAGTTTTTCTCTTTTGTTTAGTTTAGGTTTAACTTTTAGTTTTATTTATGTGGAGTTAAATTCCCAACTAAGGATGGGGATGAAGCATCACCAATGAAGAACAACGTTACTTTTATGTATGTTTTTATTATTCCAATTTTATTGAGCTTAATTTCAATTGTTTTACTTTGTTTCAATGTGTGGAATAATTTTTGGATATCTTGTTGTGATTCAATGGTACACTTGATGATTTAAGATAACTTCACATAATTGATTGCTTGGTTTATTTGCTTAAAAATTAGATATCCCTTGTGATTTGATCTACGGATACATTTGGTGTTTCAATTAAATTTGGATTCCTTTTGTGATTTGTGCAATGATGGATACATGGGATGGTTTTGATTAACCTTTTGAAGCATAGTAAAACATACTTAAGATTTAATTTGTGAGAATTTCGGATTAATATTGATGAACATGAAGTATGTTGTTATGATTCGGTGAGTGTGAATTCCCAAACCTTAGTACATTTATCTTTTGTTTTACATTATTTAGTTTATGTTGTCTTTTAATTTTAAAAACCCAAAATCAAAAACCTTTTGGAACTAGGTTAGGATTTAATTAGTTTAGATTTAAATTTGTTATTCAAAAACACAATTCTCTGTGGGTTCGACCTTGCACTTGCAAAACATTATATTGCAAACGATTCATGCACTTGCGAGTATATTAAAATTTGCACAACAATATCCTTGAGTTGCCTCCTTATATTAGCATTGTCCTTCACTTCATAGATGCCTCCCGTCTTGGGGGCGGTAGAAGATTTACCCCAACGACTTGAAAAGTCCCATTGTTGCGAACTTTCAGACAATTCATCCAAAGTTTTATAGGCTTCATCCCTAGTAAGATTCAAGAATCCTCCACCATTCATAGACTCGATCAAGTTACGCTCCGGTGGAGTCAACCCACTGTAGAAAAATTGCACGAGCCTCCAAACCTCAAACCATGGGGTGGGCACTTCACAGTCAGCTTTTTAAACCTTTCCCAACTGTCATTGAATTTCTCCCCTTCCTCCTGACTGAACCCGCTGATCTCTCAACGGAATTCATTGATCCTCGAGATTGGGAAGAACTTGTTGTAGAACTTGTTCAGCAGAATTTCCCAAGAGGTGATGGATCTAGGCCTATTGGAGTGTAACCAAGATTTCGCCCTACCATGAAGGGAAAAAGGAAATAGCCGAAGACGAACTGACTGATTTGAGATGTTATGAAATTTGAACGTGTTACACATCTCCAAGAAAGACTTCACATGAGCATATGGATCTTCATTCTCTACACCTTTGAAAGAAGGAAGAATGTTGATCACATTCGACTTCAAGTCGAAGTGAGTGGCATTGGTGCCCGACAACACTATACATGATGGAGTGTTGGTAGTAATGGGTGCAAACAGCTCCCTGAGGGTTCTGGGTTGATCCTGTTCTCCCATCCCAGCAGACTTTTCTGAATCAGACTCAAAACTTTGAGATTTGGCAAGTGAGTTTGGTGGCGTTCTTAGACTCTTTCTCGCCATTCTTTTAATCTCATAATCAAAAGTAGCTAGCTCTAGATTTAGAGATCTGCGACCAAGCATTCAAATAGCAATTAAAAACTAAAAATAAAAGACAAAAATAAATAAACTGAAAAATTGAAAAAGAAAGAAAAATTCAGCTATGAATCTGCCCCAGGGGTGCCCCTTGCATAGGTGCATTTAAGCGCAAGCAGGGTGGCATCGAGCGTAGGTGCGTTGATTCGTAAGTGCTCTCGAGCTGATGATCGTGTGCAGGCATGCATGACTCAACTGCTTCTGCTGTCTTGGCCGCGAGTGCGCTCGAGCGTATCAGGGTTGTGCTCGATCGCACTTGCGTTGGTGGATGCGTTCCCAAAACTGTAAAACAGACAACAACGGTAAAATTCTTTTCTCTTTTTTTTTTTAAATTTTTTTTTTATTAGAAACAAGAACAAAAATTGCAGAAAAATAAAATCCTAATTATAACTAATAGAAAGATTAAAATAATTTAGAAATAAATTGGTTTCAAAAATAAAATAATTCCCCGGCAACGGCGCCAAAAATTTGTTGTGTCAAATTAAAATACTCACAAGTGCACAAATCATTTGTAGAAAAAGGGTTTGCAAGTGCGAGGTCGATGCCACAGGGAATTGGATTCTTGAAAGTAAATTTAAATTTAAATCAATTAAACCCTAACCTAGTTCCAAAATTTGAGAGATTGTTGTGTGAATTAAAAATCAAAAGCATGAACACATTAAAGTGAAAGTAATTTATTAACGAAGCACTAGGGTTTTGGAATCCACACTCACAAATTCATAGCAACATAGTTCCATGATCTATAATATTTCCCAAAGTTCTCAAAAATAAATCTTAGGTATGTTTTAATTTTGCTTCAAAGAATTACTCAACACATTCCATGTATCCATTCATTACCCAAATCAGGAAAGAAATCCAATTTCAATTAAATCATCAACTGTATCCGTAAATCACAAGAAGATATCTAATATTTATCAAAACATCAATTGTATCCAGCGAATAAATCACAAGGAAAATCCAATTTTTAACAAAGAAAATCAAGCTATCAATTGTATTGAATTATCTGAAATCATCAAGTGTATCCTTGAATCACAAAAGATGTCCAAGAATCATTCAACACAATTGATTTGAAGTAAAACAATACGGAAATCAAATCATTAAATTGGAAAATAATACATACATGAAACAACGTTGCTAATCATAAGTGAGGCTTCATCCTCAATCTTGGTTGAGGGTTTAGCCTCTCATGGTATTGAAAGACAAAACAAGATTAATGGAATTCATAAGAAAAATTGAGTACTTACAAGTATGAAATCATAAACTTGAGATCCAAAAGCTAGGAAACCCTAAATCTCTCATCTTTCTCCTTTGGAATTTCATAAGTCGCAGCCTCGCTAAACTAATAAGATATTCTTCTATTTATAGGCTTAAAAACTAGGTTTTATAAAGGAATTAAGGTAAAAAAGGGTGCCAAGTTAGACAAGTGCACTCAATTGCACTTGAGCCTACAGATTCCTCTTGTCGCGCCGACGGGCTGACGCGTTGGGTCTTGATTTGGGCATGGCTATGCTCTATCGCGCCTGTGCTGGGCTCGAGCGTAGATGCGCTCGAGTGTAGAGACTTGCAGCCGATCCCACGTCCGTTGACAGCTTTTCTCCAAAGTATGGAACTTTCACATAAAACCCCTAGTTTTCCCATAGCAACCTACAAAATACTAAAAACACATAACTAACCCAGAACATTAGATTATAACACAACAAAAGGATTAGCAAATGTATATCAAGGGGTCCGAATATACAATATTTGGCACACATCAGGGACAATGTGTGATTCAAGTTTGAGGGTATGGAACAATAAAACACTGTCCCATATTCTTGCTATGTTATTCTTGAGCATGCAGTTGATTTTAAATTCTGATTTGTATTTCATTGGTGAGTTTAACATGATGACCACATGATCACTTGACTAGGGGATTTAGAATTTTGTTACTTTCTTTGGCAACATGAGATACAAATT
The DNA here is from genome assembly GCF_901000735.1 of Corylus avellana. Taxonomy (NCBI): domain Eukaryota; kingdom Viridiplantae; phylum Streptophyta; class Magnoliopsida; order Fagales; family Betulaceae; genus Corylus; species Corylus avellana. Next base: position 21,267,099 of record NC_081541.1, on the reverse strand, counting down.
AGAATTTAAGTGCACCAACGGCTGCTTGCCCGATTCCAGCTTTGAATTTCCAGCACTCCAATGCTACAATCTCAGGGTCGTTTCTGAGCATTTATTTATTTTTTTGTTTCTATAAGTTTATGTTGGGTCATCATTCTTTATCATTGCCTTTAATCTCTTGTGACATTGACATTGAACACACTCTTAGACAATTTAGGTGCGAAAGGAAATTTAATTTGCTAAGAGAGTGTCCCACTAAGACCATGGCTGGAGATGGAGAACCCCCGTGGCTCTAAGAGATCACTATCTCCCAACCACTTACACTCTTTCCTCATGCCTTCGACTGCCAGATGTTATGGCAGCTCATTATGAAATCAAGTCCAGCACTATTCAAACGCTACCATGTTTTCTTGGACTTGAGAACCCTGACCCTTACAAGCACCTCGAGAAGTTTCTCGAAGTCTGATCCACCATCGAGTTGAATGGCTTCTCTGAAGATGCCTTAAAGATGCATCTCTTCCCTTTCTCACTTAAGGAACGAGCCAAGCATTGGTTCAATTCCTTAGGACCCAACATCATCACTTCTTGGGCTCAAATGCAACAAGAGTTCTTAAAGAAGTACTTCCCAATGGGGAAGACAAATGACTATAGGAGAGCCACCCTAGGTTTCTCCCAATATGTTGGGGAACAATTTTATGAGACTTGGGAGATATTAAATGACCTTCTTTGGAAGTGCCTGCATCACGCAGTCCCAAAATGGCAGCTAGTGCAATACATCTATGATGGCTTAACCGAGCCTCATAGACAAATGGTTGATGCCTCCTGTAGCGGGACCTTTATGATGAAGAGTGAGGAGAAAGCATGGACTCTTTTTAAGAACCTTAGTGACAATTATGTGCATCATGCTTCAATTAGAAGGGAACCTGCACCTAAAGCACCAAACACTGAAAGTCTTTTTGAACTAGGAAATTCCTCGGATGTAGCTACCGAAGTTGTGGATGCTATAGCTCGAAAATTAGGACAAATGATGGTTGCTGGTTTTGTTCCTACTAACTTTCCTTACACGACCACACAGTATGACCCTTGTTCATTTTGTTCTTGTCCTACGCATCAATTTTTGGCATCGTTGCTGGGGACTGCTTAACGGTTGCGTTGTTAAGTTTTAATGATTAAATTTAACTTAATTCTTTTCTGTTTTTTTTTTTTTTTTTTTTTTTAAATTTTTCTGTTTCTTTTTCTTTTTGTTAGTTTTTGTTGTTGTTGGTTTTTTTCTCTTTTTTCCGTTCAGGTCCGTAGTTGCCCAGGGGACTCAACACCCCTGCATCCCTCCCCTATCGACAGTGCGCTCAAGCGCACCCTACAGTGCGATCGAGCGCACATAGGGAGCTTGCCTAGTTCGAGCCCTGAATTTTCAACACACATGCAGGCCGTTTGTGAGTTTTTATTTATTTATTTATTTATTTATTTTTGTTGTTTTTATTTATTTTTGTTAGTTTAGTTCATGTGGGGAGGCATTTCAACACTCTATGGACCATGTTCATATTGCTATAGTCTTATCACCATGTTAGAGATTGTCCTACCACTGGACAATTTTCTAACTATTCTAATGAGCATATGAACACACCGTCCTCTTGACCGAGGAATGACCTTTATTTTGATTCTTATAACCCGACATGGAGCAACCAGTCTAATCTCTTGTGGCAAGTTCAAGCTCCTGGAAATTATGCTCCACAATTTCATGAATTGCACCATCAGGCATATTCGCAGTTCAATGATCAATCCTATTCTTCTCAATATCAATCAGCTCCACAATAGCAATATCAGGTATAGCCACCTCCTCTGAGGAATTATGACTATGTAGAGAAGATGGTAGCTAATCATGAGAAAATGTTCGAGAAGGTGTTAGCTGCCCTCAACAAACTAGAGGCCAATGATCAACTGCTGCACCGTTACTCTCAATTTATCGCCAAGATAGAAAATTACCAACAGGAGCCACCTCCCATCTTCTAGCCTCCACAACAATAACACGAAGAGGAGTCGTCTTCCATTTACTGGCCTCCACAACAACAATACCGGGCCGAGCCGCCTCCTTCGAAGAGTTTTGACTTTGAAGAAAATGTGTTAGCTGTTCTCAGCAGAGTGGAGGCCAATGATCAATCCCTAGCCAAGATAAATGCTCAACTAGAACAAATAACTGATATCCTTAATAGAGAAGACGAAGAGCTTCCAAGTCAGCCGGTGGCCAACCCTAAGGGACACCACATGGTGGATGAGAGTGCTTCTTATCATGAGCAAGCTATCACCACTCTGAGGAGTGGAGTAGTGGTCGAGAATCACGTGGAAGAGAGGAAGGAGGAGCAAATTGAGGCCCCACAGGATTTATATCGGGGAAAAGGCGAGGAAGTAAATACTGAGACTCCTTCATCATCCACTCATATTCTCGAGATGCCATATGAGCCCCGAGCCCCTATTCCAGATAATCCACAACCTTCATCTTTAGGGACAGATGACAGGCTCCTAGTTATTATTGCTTATGACTTACTAAGATGCCAGGAGAGTAGTCTGGAAGAGCAAAAAGAGACCACCGAGCTAGAAAAATTTCACCGAGGTAAAAAAATTTCCTAAGTATTCTCCTTATTTTATTCTAGTTCATGATTCCCTTCTGGATGAGATACTATTTGAGAATATAAAGAGTGATCTGCCTTGATTTGCTGATATTATGAATTACATTTCTTTAGGTAAAATTTATTCTCTTTAGTCCAAGAGAAGAAAACATTGGTGCTTCAAATTTAAATTTAAGGGTCAGAGAGTACTGAGCACATCAAGGATGTGGATTCCGTTGGCTTGGCGGATCCCATATATTTTGACTAAGTGAGTCAACTTCATAGGTTCGAGCGTCGGCCCTATGTGCTTGAGTCCTCCATCAGGCCAGGGTACACGATCTCCTTCTAGGTTTTATCTTCTCCATTGTTGTTCCATTTTTATAGTTTGATTATATTTTGATAACAACGCGTGCATTTGATTGTTTCTTGGTAGGAGTATCACTTTCTTTTTCAGGACATGTGTTTTTGCATGCAAGTTTGGGGGTATGATATGCCCTACATCTGCTCATTCAGGTATTCCTATGGTCTTGCTCTTGTTATCAATTCTATATACACATTGGGGACAATGTGTGATTCAAGTTTGGGGGTATGGAAGAACAAAGCACTGTCCAATATTTTTGTTATGTTATTCTTAAGTATGAGGTTGTGCTTTGATTGTGATTTGAATTTCATTGGTGGGCTTAAAGTTACGAACACATGATCACTTGACTAGGAAATTTGAGTCTTGTTACTTGTGGCAACATAAGATGCTACTTGTTTCAATTTGATTATCACAAGCACACTAGCATATAGTATGTGAGGTATGAAATATGAAATCAATTATGTTTGTTACAAATGTCTTAAATATAGTTGGGTGACTTGTTGGATGAATAACTTTGGCATGATAATTAAAAAAAAGAAAAAAGAAAAAAAGAATAATATTGATCACTTTAAGCTTTTCACTGAGTAACCGGACCCGTTGCCTCATTAAGAAGTGAGTATTCGTGTCTAAAGTTTGGAAGTTTGGTTTGATTGATAATGTTGTGTCAATTTATATTAACTCGCAAGTGCATGAATCGATTGTAGTAAATGGATTGCAAGTGCAAGGTCGATCCCACAAGGAATTGTGTTCTTGAAAGCAATTTTAAATCTAAATTAATTAAATCCTAACCTAGTTCCAACATAGATTTAATTTTGGGGTTTTTGAAAATAAAAACATAAACATAAACAAAATAAAATAAAACAAAAGATAAATACTAATGTTTGAGAATCCATAATCACCGAATCACAACAACGTACCCAATGTTCATCAATATTAATCTGAAGTTCTCACAAATAAAATCTTAGATATGTTTTACTATGCTTCAACAATTAATTAAAAGCATCCCATGCATCCATTCATTGCACAAATCACAAAAGGAATCCAATATAAATCATCAGATATATCCGTAAATCATAAAAGGTATCCAATTTATTTGAAACACCAAATGTATCCGTAGAACAAATCACAAGGGATATCCAATTTTTAGGCAAATAAAATCAAGTAATCAATTATGTGAAATTATCTCAAATCAACAAGTGTATCATTGAATCACAAAAGATATCCAAGAATCATTCAACACAATGGAAAATAAGTAAAACAATTGAAATATAAAACCCAATAAAATAGGAAAAATAAAGACTTACATAAAAGTGATGTTGTTCTTCATCGGTAAGGCTTCATCCCCAACCTTAGTTGGGAATTTAGCTCCACATAAAAATAAAACCTAAATCTAAACCTAAACTAAACTAAAGAGAAAAACTGTGGAATTTTGTTCTCTGGAATTGTATATCTTTTTTTGAATGCAAAGAGGTCTATTTATAGGCTTAGGAAAGTCCTAGAAGGCCTAGTAAACCTAGATAATTCGGAGGTCTGTCTCCTAGTCCAAATAGAAGTCTGAAATCGGAATAGGATTCGTCCAAATTTGTGTTCTTTTATTGCAAGACAATTTTGGCATAGTAAACATCCGAATTAGGAAAATCCTATTTCACAATAAATTGTAGTATTTTGAGTTATCTTTCCAATGCCAATAATTTCACCTCAATCCAATATTTGAGCAGAACGTTGTGGTTAAAATACTAAGACGTGTTTAGAATTTGAATTTGAATCCAATCCGATTTTGACACCAATTAGAGAAATTTCGATTTAATCATTTCCTTGATTGGGTAAAACTTAACCACATCATCTAGGTCTTTTCATGAGGTGGTGAACTACCTCATCACCACCCAGATGCCATCACACTAGACCAGGCAAGACAGATCAAAATTCTTGGCTAGAGCGAAGTACTTCTTTTGGGATGATCCTTACCTATTCAAATATTGCCTAGATCAGATTATAAGGAGATGCATTCCTGAAAGTGACCAGAAAAATGTCCTCTCTTTGTACCATGATCATGCATGTGGAGGCCACTTTAGTTCTAAAAGACCGCGGCGAAGATTCTTGAAGGTGGATTCTTTTGGCCTTCCATTTTTTGTGATGCCCATGCCTACTGTTCAACATGTGATAGATGTCAGAAGTTTGGGAGTATTGGAAGAAGGAATATGATGCTGCTGAACCCGATCCTTATTGTGGAACTATTTGATGTCTGGGGCATTGATTTCATGGGGCCCTTCCCTAATTCTTATGGGTACATTTTCATCCTTATGGCAATGGATTATGTTTCCAAGTAGGTGGAGGCCATTGCATGCAAGACTAAAGATTACAAAGTCGTGCTGCAATTTTTGAAGGAAAATGTGTTCACACGTTTTGGGACACCACGTGCCATCATCAGCGATGGGGGGAAGCATTTCTACAACCGATATTTTGAGCAACTCATGAAGAAATATGGCATCACTCATAAAGTTGCAACTCCTTACCATCCTTAGACAAGTGGGCAAGTTGAAATATCCAACCGAGAAATCAAGAGGATATTAGAGAAGACTGTGAACCCGACAAGTAAAGATTGGTTTATTCGACTCAATGACACTTTGTGGGCATACAAGACTGCATTCAAGACTCCAATTGGCATGTCTCCCTACCGACTCGTGTATGGCAAGGCTTGCCACCTTTCTGTGGAATTGTAGCAATGGGCTTATTGGGCTATCAAGCAGCTGAATTTCAGTCTCACCAAAGCTGGCGATCATAGGAAGCTACAGCTAGATGAATTAGAAGAATTAAGGAATGACGCCTACGACTATTCCAAGCGGTACAAAGCTCAGATGAAGAAGACTCTAACCAAAACATTTTGAGAAGATCATTTGATGTTGGTCAGAAAGTTCTGCATTACAACTCACGTCTGCATCTGTTTCAAGGGAAGCTCAAATCCGGGTGGATAGTCCATTCATAGTGCAAGCAGTTTCTACTCATGGAGTCATCGAGATCGAGGATCCTAAGAATGGAAGTACTCTCAAGGTAAATGGTCAACGGTTGAAGCCATTCTTGGAACTGAAGATTCCAGAGATTGAAGAATTGCCTTTGGAAGATCCTACATCGTCTACTTAATCATCGGCGGTGAAAAGTCTGGCTGAAGATTGTAAACTTAACGCTTATGGGAGGCACTCCTCTTTCCCATTATTTTTAGTTATATGTTTTTGTTTTATTTTTGTGTTTTTCAGGACGGGTGTGTACACAAGTAAGTTTGGGGGTCGTCTCTTTGCTCACTCTGGTTCCCCACACCTCTTGGTAATGTATTTCTATACTACACATTGAGGCCAATGTGTAATTCAAGTTTGAGGGTATGGAAAAACACTTTGTCTGTTTATTTTTATTCTTATTTGTCATTTTGTGTTAAAAATTTGAAAAAAAAATAAAAAAATTGTGCTATATTGTTGTCAAGTTTGAGTTAAACTATAACTGTGATTTGCATTTCATTAGCTTGCTTAAAGGGTTGAACACATCATTATGTCATTAGGAGTCTGAGTCCTTTGACTTATTTTTAGGTAAAAGAGATTTCACTTGATTTGAGATAAATTTTTATGAGCACATTAGCATGTTTTCTGTGAGGTATCATGTTTGAGCTGAAGCTTGTTCTCTTTGAGATTTGTTGGATGACCTATTGATGAATAACCATTGGCTTGCAAGATATAAAAATGAATAAATAAAAGAAAAAGAAGGAAAAAGAAAAGAAAGTTCATGCTGAGTTTTCTACTGAGTAACCGGACCTCTTGCCTCATTAAGCATTGACTGTTTGCGTCAAAGGTATGAAATTCAGTGTTGATTTAAGATATGGCTGGTTTGGCTTCGTAATCTTTTTGACTTAAGTTAATAAGCCTTTAGGGATGTTCTACATCTAGTGCCCTAAAGCCATCTAGCTTGGGAGTCATTGGCTTAACACTTGTTACATGGGTCAATTAGAAAGCTTAAGGGAGTTAGACATTGCAGAGCCTGTAAAAAAATAAAATAAAATAAATGCATATCTTGCATTGGTTGTTTCATATGTTAGGGATTCTCACAAATTTTATAGAACTTGTCTTGAGTTTAAGCAGAAAGCTTCATGATTGTATACCAATTACACTTTGCACTTTTCAGAACATAAGAGATCTCAATTGTCCATTTATGGGTGAGTTGATTTTGGATTTCCTTTTGACTGTGATGATGCTGTTTGTCTTTTTAAGCTTGCTTATGAATAAGAACCATGGTTTGTGTGAAAATTCTTTCTTGTTAACAACATAATGCTACAATGTTTGTGGGTATGATTCCTGTTAAGCCCTCACAAGACTTCACTCGTCCATTAGGGATGCCTAGGAGTTTAAAAGGCTTGTTGCATATGCTTAATGCAATTGTCTCTCCCACAAAAGAGGATTATGTTTTTTTTTTTGCTTTCATTTTAATTTTCGTTTTATTTTGCTAAGTGACTAGCAAAATGTAAGTTTGGGGGTGTTTTATGAGTGCCAAATATGGTATATTTGGGCCCCTTTATTTACATTAGTTAATCCTTTAGCTGTGTTGTTAGTTAATGTTTTGTGTTAGTTTTGTGTTTTTAGTATTTAGTAGGTCGTTGAAGAGAAACTACAGCTTTAAAGGGAAATATGCAAAGTTTGGAAGAAAGCATACTTTGAGAAGGCCTAGATGATATGGTTAAGTTTAACCAAATCCAAGAAAAGGTTAAATCGGATTAAAGATTAGATATGATTAAAGTTCAAATTGGACAAAGTTTCGGATTGGATTCAAATTCAAATTCTGCACATGTCTCAGTATTTTAACCATAACTTTCCCTTCAAATGTTGGATTGAGCTAATTCAAGCGACACTGTAAAGCTAACTCAAAATACTACAATTCATTGTGAAATAGGATTTTCTTAATTCAGAAGTTTACTACTCCAAAATTGTCCTGTAATAAAATGATACAAACCTGGACGAATTTTATCCGATTTCAACTTGTAAAACCCTAGTTTTAGGTCTATAAATATGGAATTATCAGATTAGTTTGGGGAGGCTACGAATTTCAAGATTTCAAAGGAGAAATAAGAGAGTTTAAGGGTTTCCTAGCTTTTGGATCTCAACTTTGTGATTCTTATTTGTAAGTACTCAATTTTACTTTATGAATTTCATTAATGTTGTTTTGTCTTTCAATAACATGAGAGGCTAAACCTTCAACTAAGGTTGAAGATGAAGCCTCACTTATGATTAGCAACTTTGTTTCATGTATGTAATGTTTCTCAATTTAATGGTTTAATTGCCCTATTGTTTTACTTCTAATCAATTGGATCGAATAATTCTTGGATATCTTTTGTGATTCATGGACACATTTGATGATTTAAGATTATTCAATACAATTGATTGCTTCGTTCTCTTTGGTAAAAAGTTGGATTTCCCCTGTGATTTATTCTCTTGATACAATTGATATTTTGATAAAAAAATCGGATATTTTCTTGTGATTTATGGATAGAGTTAATGATTTGATTAAATATTGGATTTCTTTTGAGATTTGGGTTATGAATGGATGCATGAGATATTTTGATTAATTCTTTGAAGCAATAGTAAAACAAACCTAAGATTTATATGTGAGAACTTTGGGGAATATTATAGATCATGAAATTAGGTTGCTTTGAATTTGTGAGTGCGAATTCCGAAACCCTAGTGCTTCGTCCTTAGATTACAATCACTTTAAATTGCTTATGCTTTTGATTTTTCATTCAAACAAAAATCTCTCAAAAATTTGGAACTAGATTAGGGTTTAATTAATTTAGATTTAAAATTGCTTTCAAGAATACAATTCCTTGTGGGATCGACCTTGCACTTGCAATCCATTGAGTACAATCGATTCAGGCATTTGCAAGTTAATAAAATTTGCACAACAGCTAGCATCGAGGATGATGGATATAGATAGCCAGCTGGTGGTGGCCAATGACCTGATTTGGGTCATTTTTTAGGACATGGACTCGGTTTGGCTCAAGTCCATGTGGGATGATGGAGGAACCACACGGGCGGAGATGATAGAAATTGTTATCATGCTAGTACTACTTAAGCTTAGGTGTTGATTTGTTATCTTCTTTTTAGACAATTATCTTGGGTTGTAATATATTTGATAATTAGTCTTTGACCAGCACATTTGAGGATCTATTTATGCTATGATGTTTTATCTTTACTCCGGTTATTAACATTGTGCTATTTAGTTATTGCTTTCTTATTCCTGTGGTTAAAAGTCTTCTGTTGTATTCTCTAGCTTTGGAGAGGTTACAATTCTTAAGTCTTGTTCTATGATGGATAAGGCCCCTAGGCGAACTATGGAGTCAATTACTAGTAAATTGATTTCCACTGGGTGTTACATAGAGAACGTTTGGGCAAAGTCTTAATGTAGTACTTGGGCTTCTATCAACATGTTGTTGAGTGCCAAATATTGCATATTTGGGCCCCTTAATTTAGATTTGTTAAACCTTTAGCTTTATTATTGTCTGATGTTTTGTGTTAGTTGTGGTGTTTTAGTGTTTTACAGGTTGCTAAGGGAAAACTGCAGTCTTAATGTGAAAGATGCAAGGAATTTGAGGAAAGACCATTTCTGGAAGTGCGCTCGAGCGCACATGTCTTGCGATCGAACGCACTCACGCCCAACATCAAGCTAGTAGCTCCCAAGCAATGCGCCGTCGGAGACCTGATGCACGAGTGCGATCGAGCGCACTCGTTTAACCTGGCAGCGCTTAAACCCTAATTAACTATATAAATATTGTTTTTTTTTATTGTAAACACACCAAGGGGGCGCTGTTCAGTCCCGAACTTCGAACTTTTGTCGTTTTGAGGTCTGAACTTAATTTCCCATTGTAAGTTTTTAGTTTTCATGTTATCAATACATTTAATTATGTTTTGTGTAATCATGAGAGGCTAAATTCTTCAACTAAGGTTGTAGATGAAGCCTTACCATTGATTAGTTTTATATTTTCATGTATGTTCGTACAATTTCGACATTTATATATGTTCTATTTCAATTCAGTTGTTAGATTAAACTCTTTTAACTGATTGCTTATTTATTTGTTTGATTAAACGTTGGATTTTCATTGTATTTCATCCAATAGATACATTGTATCTTTTGATTTAAATTGAATATCCATTGTGTTTCGTTAATCAAGTGGATACATTGGATGATCTTGATTTAATTTGGATATGCATTGTTTTTCAAAAATACGAATGGATTCATTGATTGCTTCAATAGGTTAAATTTATAAAAACAATAGAACATGAAGAGGGTTTAATTGCTTGTTGGATGTACGAACAAAAACACGAAAATGTATGCTTTAATTTGGTGAGGTGGATTCTGAATACCATAGTGTCTTTTTGCCATTTGATTAAATTTTAGTTTTAATTTAGTTTATATTTTTCACGACAAAATCACAAAAAATTCCGAACTAGGTTAAAATAGAATTAGTCTAAATAGAAATTGATTTTTACAACGCAATTTACTATGGATTCGACCTCGCACTTGCACACACTATATTGCAAATGACTCGTGCACTTGCAAGTACTTTAAAATTCATAACAAGTTTTTGGCGTCGTTGCCGGGGAGTTGTTTGTTTTTGTGAAATTTGATTTTTGTTTAAATTGATTTTGTTTTTCTACTAGTTTAGGTAGATTTTTATTTTTTGTCCTCTTTGCAATTTTATTTTATTTCTTTTTAATTTGTATTTTAGTTTCTGTAATTTGATTAAAAAAAAAAAGAAAAAAAGAAGAGAAGTTTGGTTGCTGTTTTTCTTGTTTGTAGATCGGAGGAGCCCAGTCCCTGCCAAGACGCTCGAGCGCACTCGATCCTATTGCAGCAAGGTGCCCGCGCACAGTAGGTGATGTGGTATTTTTGTGACAAAAAATATCAATTATAAAAATAACCACTCGCAATAGGACGAATCTTTGTAGGATACGGCTATAGAGAGGGTGTCGAACCTCAAGGACTGCAAGGGTTTAATTATCAAAATTAAAAGATCAAAGTTAACTTAATTAAAATGGGTTTTGATTTGATTTGCTTAAATACTAAAGTGCATGAAAATAAAAGAGATTTAAAATAAGAGAGAGAGAGTAGGGTATTGACTTCACCTCTATCCGCACAACAATGGTTAATCATAATTAATCCCATAAATTCATTATATGCATGTTATAAATAAACAAGAAACTACCTTATTAAAGAATAAGCATAATCTATCTTCGGTTGGCACGGATCGTCCACCTAACCACTAAGACGCGGTACGACCCGTCTTCCCTAGGTATAAATTATCAAATTCTATAACAGGATACATACAATCAATGAATAAGTGTAACCCATCTTCGGTTGGCACGGACTGTCTACCTAAATTACACTAAACTAAGGTGTAGTACAATCCGTCTTCCCTAGGCATGGCCTATCAAATCCTATTGATCATATGTCAATTAAACCCATTGTATAACCATCATCCTCATAATCACAGAAAACAAGAATGATTTGAGATTAATAAAAGTAAAATACTTTCTAAGACAAGAGAAGAATTTCACAAATATTGATTTTGGAATTTAAGAGCAATTGCATTTAATAATTAAGAACATAAATCAATTGTAGCAATCCTCATAATTATACAATCAACATGCATAAATTGAAAATCTAGAAATTAAATACAATCAAACCATTGTGCTTGGAAAGGGCTACATCAATACCCCACGAAGGGGTTTAGCCGCTCATGATCTCCTAAGCTCCAAAGACAATTTACTGAATTTTGCTCTAAGAGGCGGTGTGTTTTTTATCAATGCTTAGAGGCCTATTTATAAGGCTTAGGAGAGTCCTAGAAGCCCTAGGAATCCTATAAATTTCGGAGATTTAAGTACAAGTCCAATTATGATAAAGAAAACCTAAGTCCAAATCGGAATAGGATTCGCCCAGAATTGCGTTCCTATCTTGCGGGAAAATTTTGGCAATGCGCCGCTCCGAATTAGGAAAATGCTATTTCACAATGATTTGTAAAAATTTGATTTAACTTTCCAGTGCCGCTTGAATCACCTCAATCGGATATTTGAGCTGAAAGTTATGGCCAAAATACCGAGACGTATGCAGAATCCAAAATTGAATCCAATCCGATTTTGACTCCAATTTGAGAAATTCCGAATTAATCATTTTCTTTATTTGATTTAAACTTAACCATGATTGGTTAAGTTTAACCATATCTTCTAGGTCTTCTAAAAGTGTGCTTTTAAGCCCAAAATCAATGGAATTAATTGCATCTTGATTTATAACCTGAAAACACAAAAACAAAACAAAATCAAACAAATAACAATGCTAAGGAATTAACATATGTAAATTAAGGGGCTTGAATGTGCAACATTCGACGCTTATCAGTAGGCACACACCCCATGCACATTTCCGCTCGATCGTGCCTCAATTGCGCTCGAACGCATCTCTGCAGCCAGCTTCAGCAGACCAGCAGCAGCTAAGTGGGAAGTTTTTGTTTTTAATTCTTTTGATTTATTTTGTGAATAATTGTTCTTTGTTTTGTTTTGTTTTCTCTTTTTGTGAATTTTTCGTTTCTTGTTACTTAGTTTATTTTAGAGCTTTTGTTTGGTGTATGCTTGGTCAGAGATCCTTGAACCTAGAGTTGATACCCTTAGATCCAGACATTGATAGAACCATTAGGAGAAATCAGAGAGCACCAGTTGAGAGAGAGGCTGTTGAGATGGGAGATAACATACCCCGAAATGTGGAGCAGCCTAGGGTTGAGAATGAGGATGCGAGAGCTGAGAATGTGGAGCAAGCTAGAGCTTGGAATGTGGACTACACTACATCCCTTAGGGATTTGTTAGCACCCGTTGCGACAAACGCCTCTTTATGCATAGTACTGCTACCAACCAATGCTACCATCACGTCATCCAAGTCTTACCATCATTCCATGGTCTGGATTCTGAAAATCCATATAGTCATGTGAAGAAATTCTGTAGCATATGTGCTACTTTCAAATTCCAAAACTTCTTAGAAGAGTGTGTCCATCTGAGACTGTTTCCTTTCTCCCTTCACGATAGAGCCAAGGCATGGTTGGATTCTAACATGCCCGGATCCATCACATCATGGGAAATCCTGTTGAACAAGTTTTACAATAAACTTTTCTCAATGTCCAGAGTCAATGAGTGCCGAAAGGAAATTAGTTCCTTTACTTTGGGGGAGGATGAGAAATTTTCAGAGACTTGGGAGAGATTCAAGGAGATACAAATAAAGTGCCCTCCACATGGACATGAGAAATGGAGGCTCATTCAGTTTTTCTATCAAGGATTGACTCAACCCAACCGCAGCATGATCGAGTCTATGAATGGGGGAGCATTCTTGAGTTTGATAGGAGATGAAGCATAGAAAGCTTTGGATAAGTTGTCTGACACTTCACAGCAGTGGGATTTTTCAAGTTGTCGGCATAACTCCAGTTGAGCTCCCAAGAAAGGAGGCATCTATGAGGTGAAGGAAGACATGGAGTTCAGGATAATGATAGATGCTCTCACCCGAAAGGTCGACGCTCTCATTGTGAGCCAGCCCATCAATGCAGCCAATGCATTCAATGCTGAAAGTTGTTCCATCTGTGAGAGTCCTTTACACTCAGTTCAGAATTGTCCAAATCTACCCTCCTATGTTGAGTGTTCGATGGAACAAGGGAACGCTTTCAATGATTATAAGAAGCAATCAAGTGGGCCATACTAGGAGACCTATAATCCAGGGTGGAGGAACCACCCCAATCTCTCATGGAAGTAGAACCAGCTGATGAATTAGAGAGGAGCCCCTCATCATGCTCAAAGTCAATATCCTCCTAGATTTTTTCCACCGGCTCAAAATCAAAGTCGCTCAGTTTTTCCAGCGCCACCTCTGGCATTCCAAGGCCTAAATCAAGTGCCAATGTCATCTTCACATTCATCTTTGGAAGACACGCTCAAGGAGTTCCAATCTCAGACCTCACAAACTCCCATGGTGTTCATGCAAATGACAAGCCAATCCATAAGTGAAGTGAGGAGTGCTACCATAGTAAACACCCAAGCTATTGCAAAGCTGGAGAGTCAAATAGGACAAATAGTAAATCACTTGGGTGAGAGAGAGAAGGGAAAGCTCCCAAGTCAGCTTGTGCCCAACCCTATGGGGCAGTTTGTGGTTGGAAGTTCTTCAGATTCTCCACACGGGCAGGAATATGAGCAATCTATTGTCACACTTAGGTCAAGGACACAAGTGGACAATCAAGTGGTTCTGCCAGAAGAGAACCCTACTGTGCCGCAAGGGCAAGATAGTGGCAAAAATAAGGGGAGAGATGCTGAGCCTTCTAGAGCCATACCCACTATCGAGGACCCCCCTAGGAGCTTTGTCCCAAAAGCTCCTTATCCTGAAGGATTGAAGGGCCCGAAGAAGAGTGTGCAGTATGCTGAAATTCTGGAGATATTCAAATAAGTTCGGATAAACATCCCGTTTTTGGATGCCATCTAGCAAGTGCCCACCTATGCTAAGTTCTTGAAGGATTTAGTCACTGTCAAGAGAAAGACAAACGTCCCAAAAAAAGCATTTCTGACTGAGCAAGTCAGCTCCATCCTTCAATGCAAGCTTCCCATCAAGTATAAGGACCCTAGGTGTCCTACAATTTCTTGCATGATAGGAGTCAACGGGATTGAAAGGGCACTATTGTATCTTGGAGGAAGTATGAATCTCTTGCCCTATTCAGTCTACTTACAATTGGGGTTGGGAGAATTGAAGCCCACATCTATGACACTCCAATTGGCTGATGGGTCAGTGAAGAGACCAAGGGCAATAGTTGAGGATGTTTTGATCAAGTGGACAAGTTTTATTTCCCTATGGACTTTATAGTGATAGACACGGAACCAGTTCCGAATGTTGGGAGTCAAATCCATGTGATTCTAGGGCGACCTTTCTTAGCTACGGCTAACGCCCTAATCAACTGTAGGACTGGGGTGATGAAAATTTCTTTTGGGAATATGATAGTGGAGCTAAATATCTTCGACATCAATAAGCATCCACTTGACTATGATGAGGTCCGCAATGTGTGCCTAATTGAGGAGATAGCTGATGAGAAGATGAGTGAGTTAAGCTTGGAGGACCCTGAGGTGGAGTGCTTTACTCAAGATGAAGATGATCTGGACTTAGACATGCTACTTTGGCAAGCTGGGATTTTGTGTGAGCCAAGCATTGAGGATCTTGAGATAGAGCATTTTCCACAATCTGTAGGTGATCTCAACCTTGATAGGATACTTGAGCAAGATGGGACCTTGCATGAGCCAAGTGTTGAGGATCCTGAGATAGAGCATTTTGCACAACATGGAGGCGATATGGACCTTGACAGGGTACTTGAGCTAGCTAAGACTGAGTGAGCCGAGTATGGAGGACCCAGTGCTAGAATGCTTTGCTCAATTTGGATATGATCTAGACTTTGATGAATTAGGTGAGCAAGTTGAAGCCGTTTTGGATCTTATTCCTGAGATGCAGCCGGAGAAAGGGGAAACCATTGAGATATTGATGTGCAAAATATCTACCTAAATTAATAGGTAAATAATTGTACGTTTTACCTGCAAGTGCACAAGGTCAACATAGTAGTATATGGTGCAAGTACAGGATCATTCCCACAAGGATTGCTGAATTTTTGTTTCAAAATAAATTCCTTAAGTAAAATAAAGATTGGTTGTCTAAGTGATGATAATAAAAGGTAAGGCTTTGATATCTACCACTAATTCTATTTAGCTAATATAACAATATGCCAATGCTTTGATCATGTTATGCATATCTAATGTTTGTCAACCTAAGCGCATGACATATACTCCTAAGGCTATAGATTTCCCTAAGCAACAAGTTAGGCAAGACGTATACTCTAACTCTTTTCTTTTCTAAGGCATTTAGCATGATGTATACTAAGTTGTTCCTTAGGAAAGCATATGTTCTATGGAAATCGACAAACACATGAGGCCTAGGGCATGGCGTATATTCCTGGTTCCCTATGTTGATTAACCCAAGAATCGCGGTGTGGATTCTTTTCTTACTTATGTTAAACCCAGGACTCGGCCATCCAAATTGATTTAACTAACTAGTCCATACCACATGCATATGTTGATCAAGCACACACATATGAGAAATTCATGTAAGTAAGCATTAATAAAGTTAAATAGCACAACAAGATCATCACAAGGGCGCCAATATTGAAATATTAACTAAACATAACTAGAGCTTCAATCTAGCCCTACTAATTAAATTAGCTACACATAAAATTGATGTTAAACATCTTCATAAAGAAAAGAAAAGAAAGGAAAAGAATAAACCCGAGACTTGAAGAGCTCCTCTTCTTCTCCTTACAAAGCATATCTATTCTACAGGCTTAAGGGTCTATTTATAGGCTTTAGAAGTCCTTGACAAAGTAGTAAACCTATGGATTTCGTAGGGTTTCAAAACTTATTACAATTGGGAGTTGGAAAACCCTAATATGGAAAGAATGACAATCTGGCCGCCACTTGATATGCCTCCTGCGCACGGGTGCGACCGATCGCAACCCGTGTGCGCTCGATCGCAGGTCTGTGATCGATCCTCTTCTGGCATGTGCGCAATCGCTCCTGGCCTGAATTGTGCTTTGTCTTCTCCGGTACTGCACTCGATCGCAGGTACCCTGTGATCGATCGCAGTGTCAGAGAGCTCCCAATTTTCCATCTTTTTTCTTTTGAGCCCAAATCATCTAGATTTACTTCATTTTCTTCCAAAAGCCTATAAAAGTATGAAAAACGCAAAAAGGAATTAAAATGACCTAATTAACCAAAACCAAAGGATTAAAACATGCAAGTTAAGGGCTGAAAATATGAATATTTTAGCACTTATCACACCCCCAAACTTACATATTGCTAGTCCCTTAGCAATACAAAACTAAAAACAAGAATGGAAAAACAGAAAGCCAAAGATAAATCCATCTTTCGTGGGATGTACGATTGCATTTAGCGTATGCAACAAGCCTTTTAAACCCCTAGGAATTCCCTAGTGGACGAGTGAAGTCTCGTGAGGGTTTTCCAGAAATGTTATCCACAAACATCATGCATAGTTCATGTTATTTCAAAAATTAAAGCATCACTTCAAGATTATGATTTTCATTCATAAGCAAGCTTAAAAAGATGAACTCCATCTTCACAATGAATTGGAATCTCAAAATTTGATTACTTACAAAGGATATGCTAAATCATCACAAGTTTGAAATTTGTGTACAGTGAATTAGTACAAAATTTTGAGGCTTCCAAATCTTTCCAATATTCAATATCTCCATATCTCAAAATTCACTAAAGTCCCTATTAGAATGACACAATGGCATATTTCTTTTTCTATTTTTTTTTCCTTATTATTATTTTTTTTCTTCTTTGTTCTTTTGGTCAGGTTGTGCAATGTTGGTTCCCTTAAGCTTTCTAATTGACCCTTGTAGCGAGTGTTAAGTTAATGGCTCCCAAACCAGGTGGTTTTAGGGCATTAGGTGTAGAGACACCCCTAAGGACTTACTAACTCGAGTCAAAAAGGCTACAAAACCAACTAACCATGACATTGATCAATTCAACAATTTTCACCTTTTGACGTGAACACTCAATGCTTTGAGGCAAGAGGTCCAGTTACTCAGTGAAAAGCAATCAATGATCATTTATTTCACATCTTTTTTTTTTTCATCACTATATATGCCATAGTGTCATCTAATAAGTCATCCAATTTCATCCAAGAGTCAGAAACACACTTATTAGACCTCATGTCATACCTCACAGATTATGTGCTAATGTGCTTTGTGTGATCAGATCAAACATGTGATTTTTCAACTATCCTCAACAAGTAACCAAACTAACAGATTCACTCATCAGATCATGTGTTCAAAATTTTAAGCTCATTGATGAATTCAAGCCACAATTCTTTCTAGATCAACTTACATATTTAGAGCAAACATGAACATGCATAAACTTTTTTTTTTTTATATTTTTTTTTATAATATATATATATATATATATATATTAATTTTTAAAATTTTATTTATTTATTTATTTATTTTTCTTTTCATTGACATAAACAAACAAACGAACAAAACAATTAACTTGAAATTGGGACAAAGTGTGTGTGAACATGTGTGCCCATACCTCTAAACTTAAATGACACATTATTCCCAATGTGTCTAAATTAAGGAAAGAATGTACCCGGGATAGGGACGAGATAGTTTTGGAAAGCATGGCTCATAGCACACCCCCAAACTTGAAGTGAAGCACACTTGTCCCTGCAAAATAAGAAAACATACAAACAAGTAAAAAGGAACAAAACTAAAACTAAATAAAAATTGAACTGAAAACACATTAAACAAAAGAAAAGGATAAACTATGGGGTGCCTCCCATGAGCGCTAAGTTTTACATCTTCAGCCAGACGATGGTCCCATCTCTAGGCTGTCCAAAAGTAGATGCTCCTGATGGTGGTGATGTAAAGGGGGCAGATTGGAGTGCCAGATCTTCATCTCTTGGTAGCAATTTCACTTCGAGATATGGCTTTACTCTGTGTCCATTAACCTGGAATATGTGATTACTTTCTGGGTTGCGAACCTTCAATGCTCCATGAGGGAAAATTTTAGTAATAATACAAGGTCCAGACCATCTTGACTTAAGCTTACCAGGGAAAAGTTTCAATCTTGAATTATAAATCAATACCTTTTGTCCTACATGAAACTCCTTCCTGACTAGTTGTTTGTCATGATATGCTTTGGTCCTTTCCTTGTAAAGCTTGGCGTTCTCATAAGCATCCCGCCGCAATTCTTCCAGTTCATTGAGTTGTAGCTTCCTCTTGTTGCCAGCTTATTTCATATCAAAGTTAAACTACTTGATGGCCCAGTATGCTTTGTGCTCCAACTCCACTGGTAGATGACATGCTTTCCCAAATACTAACTGATATGGAGACATACCGATAGGTGTCTTGTAAGTAGTCCTATAATCATCATTCAAGCGTAGGGACCAATCCTTCCTATTGGGGTTTACTGTCCTTTCAAGGATACCTTTGATTTCTCTGTTGCTGATCTCCACTTGGCCACGGGTTTGGGGATGGTACGGAGTTCCAACCTTATGAATGATGCCATATTTCTTTATCAAAGAAGCGAAGGCATAATTATCGAAGTGGCTGCCTCCATCACTATTTATTGCTCGTGGTGTCCCAAATCTAGGGAAGATGTTGTCCTGTAAAAACTTCACAACCACTTTGTGATCATTAGTCTTTGAGGGGACTGCCTCGACCCATTTGGACACATAATCCACACCCACAAGGATATACAAATAACCATATAAATTAGGAAATGGACCCATGAAATCAATACCCCATACATCGAAGAGCTCCACCTCCTGAACATTTTGCATCGGCATCTGATTTCTGGATGAGATGTTACCTGCCCTCTGGCATTTATCGCAGGAGTTGCAAAACAAAAAGGCATCCTTAAATACATTAGGCCAATAGAAACCAGATTGTAGTACCTTAAGTGCTGTTCTCTTAGCCCCAAAGTGTCCTCCACAAGCAAACTGATGACAATGCTGCAGAATGCTCCAATGCTTTTCTTCTGAGACACACCTTCTAATGATTTGATCAGGGCAAATTTTGAATAGATAGGGGTCATCCCAATTGTATTGTCTAGATATATACATCAACCTCTTCCTTTCTTGACAAGACATTCCTGGGGGAAAAACCTTGGCAGTTATATAATTCACAATGTCTACATCCCATGGGACTTGGACCTCAACTGCAAATAACTGCTCATTTGGAAGCTTTTCATTCAATGGAAGCTCATCTCCTTCTTCCTCATGAAGTAGTCTAGATAGATGATCTGCAACCACATTCTCACTGCCCTTCTTATCTCTGATCTTAAGATCAAACTCTTGCAGTAATAATACCCATTTGATCAGTCTTGACTTTGCATCCTTCTTAGCAAACAAATATCTCAAAGCAGCATGATTAGTGAATACAATGACCTTAGAGCCTATTAGGTATGATTTAAACTTCTCCAAAGCAAATATGATAGCTAATAATTCTTTCTCAGTGGTAGAATAATTTAGCTGAGCATCATTCAATGTCCTAGAAGCATAATATATGGCATGAGGTACCTTATTGATTCTTTGTCCCAAGACAGCTCCCAGGGCAAAGTCACTGGCATCGCACATGAGCTCAAATGGTAGACTCCAATCAGGTGCCCTCATTATTGGTGCAGATGTGAGCAGCTTTTTCAGTTTGTTGAAGGCAGTCATGCATTATGTAGTCCATTCAAACTTGGCCTCTTTCCCTAGCAATGCACAGAGGGGTTTGGAGATCTTGGAAAAATCCTTGATGAACCTTCTATAGAACCCGGCATGTCCAAGAAACTCCTCACCCCCTTCACTGTCAGAGGCGGAGGAAGTTTGGAGATGATGTCAATCTTAGCCTTATCTACCTCAATGCCCTTGCTCGAAATAGAGTGACCCAATATGATGCCTTGTTGAACCATGAAGTGGCATTTTTCCCAATTGAGCACTAGGTTGCATTCCTCACACCTCTTGAGGACACTCTTCAGATGGTTGAGGCATTCATCAAAACTAGACCCAAAGACACTAAAGTCATCCATAAATACCTCATTGGTTTTCTCCACCATGTTTGAAAAAATGCTCATCATGCATCTTTGAAATGTGGCTAGGGCATTGCATAGGCCAAATGGCATCCTTCTGTAGGCGAATGTGCCAAAAGGACATGTGAAGGTGGTCTTTTCCTGATCCTCTGGTGCTATTGCAATCTGATTATAGCCACTGTACCCATCCAAGAAACAATAGTGGCTATAGCCAGCTAACCTCTCTAGCATTTGGTCAACGAAGGGTAATGGAAAATGGTCTTTTCGGGTTACCTTGTTCAGTCTTCTATAATCGATGCATACCCTCCACCCAGTGGTTACTCTCGTGGGTATCAGCTCATCATCTTCATTCTTCATCACTGTGTTTCCGCTCTTTTTCGGCACTACTTGGACTGGACTGACCCATTTACTGTCTAAGATGGGATAGATGATGCCCACATCCAGTAGTTTTAATACCTCTGCCTTGACTACCTCCTTCATGTGTGGGTTGAGTCTTCTTTGTGCATCCCTAGTTGGCTTGGCTTCATCTTCAAGAAAGATTTGATGCATGCATTTGGCTGGACTTATTCCTTTGATGTCAGCAATGGTCCACCCCAAAGCAGTTTTATGCTCTCTAAGCACTCTTAGCAACTTTTCTTCTTCGTCACAACTCAGATTTGCTGCAATTATGACTGGTAGTGTCTTGTTTTCTCCTAAGTAAGCATATGTTAGGTGGTCTGGCAATTGCTTCAATTCCAGCTTGGGTGCCTGGTCAATAGAAGGAACAAGAGAGGTATTAGTAGGCTCAAGAATCTCAAAGGGAAGAGTATACTTACTTGAGTATTTTGGAGAGGCCTCAAGATGATGCACTATTTCAATGATGTCATCAGTAACATCTTCATGTTTTGGCTCAATGTCCTGCCATGTGAAACTATAGGTGAGGGTGGCCTCCACTGGATCTTTATGTTGGTCCTGCAAAACTGTCTCACTAACATCTTGGATCATACAAATATCAAAACATTCTAAATCTTCTTGAGGTAATTTCAATGCATCAAATATTTTGAACTCTATCGTCTCACCATTTACCTTCATGCTCACAATACCCTTTTTCACACCTATTGTAGTATCAGCAGTTCTCATAAAGGGTCTTCCTAAGATAATAGGTAAAGGTGATGGCACAGGAGATTCTTCCACATCTAATACAATGAAATCAGCAGGTAGAATAAATGTGCCTACCTTTACCAAAACATCCTCAAGTATACCTCTTGGTCATTTGATGCTTCTGTCTGCCAATTGCAAGGTGATAGAGGCTGGTTGAAGCTCCCCCAATCCTAGCTTTTCATATACAGTGTAAGGAATCAAATTCACCCCTGCTCCTAGATCCAGTAGTGCCTTTTCAAAAGAATGGTCTCCTATCCTGCAAGGAATGGTAAAACTACCTGGGTCTGTTAGCTTTGGTGGTAATTTTCTTAACAAGACTGCACTTACCACTTTTGTTAAGGCCACTGTCTCATATTCCCGAAACTTCCTTTTGTTAGTGCAACAATCCTTTAAAAATTTAGCATATAAAGGAATTTGTTTAATTGCATCTAATAAAGGAGTGTTGATTTATACTTTCTGCAAGTTCTCAAAGATATCCATGAGTTGTTTTTCTTTCTTTGGTTTGACTAATCTTTGAGGAAAGGGGGGTGCATTCACCCTCTCCATTTTATTTACCTTGGACGTTGATGCTTAATCTGGAGATGCTTGAGGGTGCTCTTCAGTTCCTATGACTTTGCCATTCCTGAGAACTGTGACTACTTTCATCTGCTGTTGATCCCCTGAATTTGATATTGTTTGGAATGGAAATTCTCCCTGCTTTATTTCACTCAGTTCCTTAGCCATTTGCCCCATTTGCACTTCCAGTCTTTGAATGGATTGATCATACTTGGCATTGGATTGCTGTTGTGTAATCACAAAATGTTGTTGTGAAGTCACCAGTTGTCGTACAAGATCCTTCAGGTCATCCTTCTCTGGCTCTTGAGCTGGTTGGACTGCTTGTTGAGGGTTGCTTTTCTGTCCTTGAAGGTTCAGAATATTTCGACTATTATCCCCTGAGAAATCAGGGTGGTTTTGCCACCCTGGCTTGTAGGTGTTGGAGTCTGGATTGTTCTTGTGGGGATGATTGTTTTGTCCCAAATAATTCACCTCGTCTTGCTCTGCAAATGGAGATAAAGGACACGTCTCAGTGGTGTGATCTAGATGGGAACAAATAGCACATACCTGGATTGGTGTGTCCTGTTGCAGAGGTGAAATTTTCTGAGCAGTCATGGCCTTGACAATCATATCCAACTTCTTTTCTACAACAGCCATCTGATTTTGCATTCCGCTATTTTCTTCATTCTTGCCTTTGCTCCTTACACCTTGCCTCCTTCTGGATGGGAATTGTTGTGTATGTTCACTCAACCTCTCAAAGATCCCTATGGCTTCCTCAGTGCTCTTCTCCATTAGCATACCTCCACAAGCTGTATCAACCATCCCTCTGTTAGTATCATCTAAACCTTCATAGAAAATTTGTACCTACTCATCTTGAGGGATGTTGTGATGTGGGCACTTTAGAAGCAAGGAATTGAAGTGATCCCAAGCCTCAAAGAACAAATCAACATCTCGTTGTTGGAACATTTGAAGTTCCCTTTTAAGTTGTTTTGTCTTCTGGGCTGGGAAAAACCTCTTCAGGAACTTGGTAGTCAATTCTTCCCAAGTATGGATAGAATCTGCAGGCAAGGAATTGTACCACAGTTTAGCATTATCTTTCAAAGAGAAAGGGAAGAGGACTAACCTGAGTCTCTCTGGAGTTAGGCCTTGGACATGCTGCAACTTGCATAAATCAAAGAATTCTTTAAGATGCAAGTTGGGATCCTCAGTAGCTGTGCCTCTGAAGTGAGTCAATGCATTAAGGATTTGAGGAGAGATATAATAGCTGCCATCCACCTCTGGTTGATATGCTATGCATGAGGGTTGATGGAGGTTTGCTGGAACGTATGCTTGCTTCATTGGTCTCCTCACCCGTGGTGGATTTGCCTCTAATGGTCTTGGTCCAATTGGATTCTCTTGCAAGTCTTCCATATCAATTTCTTCTTCTTCTTCTTCTTTGTCTCTAGGTCGTTGTCGAATTGTCCGCTCAATTTCAGGATCCAGTGGAAGAAATTTGAGGCTTGAGATCGACGACCTTGCATCAACTGAATTACTTCTTCAGTTAGGCAGCTTCAGTGCTGCTGGTCCGGATGCTCCCTGGAACTGCGCTCGATCGCAAATTGGTGCGTTCAATCGCAGTGCGCTCGATCGCACTTGGCTGATGATTGATCGCTATCACAGAATGCCAATCCGCAACCTGAAACAGAAAACATAAAATTTAGGGAGAACAAAAAATCTTTTTGATATATATATATATTTTAACAACTAAATTAAAAATTGAAAATTAAAATAACACAACTAAAGGAAAATCATTTTAAACAAAATTCGCCGCAATCCCCCGGCAACGGAGCAAAAAACTTGATGTGCAAAATATCTACCTAAATTAATAGGTAAATAATTGTATGTTTTACATGCAAGTGCACAAGGTCAACATAGTAGTATATGATGCAAGTACAGGATCACTCCTACGAGGATTGCTGAATTTTTGTTTAAAAATAAATTCCTTAAGTAAAACAAAGATTGATTGTCTAAGTGATGATAATAAAAGGTAGGGCTTTGATATCCACCACTAATTATATTTAGCTAATATAACAATATGCCAATACTTTGATCATGTTATGCATATCTAATGTTTGTCAACCTAAGGGCATCGCGTATACTCCTAAAGCTATAAATTTCCCTAAGCAACGAGTTAGGCATGGCGTATACTCTAACTCTTTTCTTTTCTAAGGAATTTAGCATGATGTATACTAAGTTGTTCCTTAGAAAAGCATATGTTCTATGGAAATTGACAAACACATGAGGCCTAGGGCATGGCATATACTCCCGGTTCCCCATGTTGATTAACCCAAGAATCGCGGTGTGGATTCTTTTGTTACTTATGTTATACCCAGGACTCGGCCATCCAAATTGATTTAACTAATTAGTCCATACCACATGCATATGTTGATCAGGCACACACATATGAGGAATTCATGTAAGTAGGCATTAATCAAGTTAAATAGCACAACAAGATTATCACAAGGGCGCCAATATTGAAATATTAACTAAACATAACTAGGGCTTCAATCTAGACCTACTAATTAAATTAGCTACACATAAAATTGATGTTAAACATCTTCATAAAGAAAAGAAAAGAAAGGAAAAGAATAAACCCGAGACTTGAAGAGCTCCTCTTCTTCTTCTTACAAAGCATATCTATTCTAGAGGCTTAAGGGTCTATTTATAGGCCTTAGAAGTCCTTGACAAAGTAGTAAACCTAGGGATTTCGTAAGGTTTCAAAACCTATTACAATTGGGAGTTGGAAACCCCTAATACAGAAAGAATGACAATCTGGCCGTCACTTGATATGTCTCCTGCGCATGGGTGCGATCGATCGCAACCCGTGTGCGCTCAATCGTAGGTTTACGATCAATCCTCTTTTGGCATGCGCGCGATCGCTCCTGGCCTGAATTGTGCTTTGTCTTCTCGGATACTGCGCTAGATCCCAGGTACCCTATGATCTATCGTAGTGTCAGAGAACTCCCAATTTTTCATCTTCTTTCTTTTGAGCCTAAATCATCTAGATTTACTTCATTTTCTTCCAAAAGCTGACAAAAGTATGAAAAACACAAAGAGGAATTAAAATGACCTAATTAACCAAAACCAAAGGATTAAAACATGCAAGTTAAGTGCTGAAAATATGAATATTTTAGCATTTATCAGATGTCCTTCCCCAACCCATATTCATCAGCAAGTGAGCCTCTCAAGTTGATTTTTTAGGGCAAATGGGTTAGACCCATTCATGTGTGGCCTAAGTGGCCAAGTGTGACCGTGGGGAGGAATAAGGATAATGAGTTATTCTCTACTCGTGTTCAGATAGGATGGCCAGGGTGCACTGATTAGAGCAATATGAAGCTCATTACAAGCAAAGATCATTTCCCTCCCCTGTTCATTGATAAATTGGTGGAACGGTTAGCTAGACATCCCTACTACTATGTGCTTGATGGTTATTCTAGCTACAACCAAGTTCCTTTGGATCCCGACGAGCAAGAGGAAACCACCCTCAAATTTCCTTTTGGTGCGTTTGCCTGCTGTCACATGCCATTTGGATTATGCAATGCATCTGCTGTGGAAAGTCTGGTTGAAGACTGTAAACTTAGCGCTTGTGGGAGGCAACCCTTTGTTACTTTTACTTTTTTGTTGTCATTTGATTTGGTTTCGCTTGTTTTGTTTTTGTTTTTGTTGTGTTTTCTGGACATGTGTCTGCTATTCAAGTTTGGGGGAGCGTTCTCTTACGTTACACCTGACTCACGCCGCCCATTCGGTATTGTATTTCTAGCCACATTGGGGACAATGTGTTGTTTTCGTTTGGGGGTGGGGTAGACATTTCTGTCTCTCTCTTGTTATTTTTGTTAAAAAAAAAAAAAAAAAATTCTATGATGTTGATTGAGCATGAGTTACATCATAATTGTGATTTGCATGTCATTGGTTTGTTTAATGTATTGAACACAACATGTCATTAGAAATTTGAGTCATTTGACTCAATTGATTGGATTGGAGAGACTTCACATGTCTGAGTTTATCATCACAAGCACACTAGCATAGAGTCTGTGAGGTACGAGATTTGACTTGATTTGGGTGTATCTTGCGATTTGTAGGATGAAGTGTTGATGAAACCTTGGTTTTTTTTAAAAAAAATTAGCTTGAGTTTCTCATTGAGTAACTGAACCTCTTGCCTCACTAAGCATTGAGCGTTCGCTTAAAAAGATGAGAAATTCAATTGAATGATTGTGTGGCTAGTTTGGATTTGTAGCATTTTTAACTTGAATAATTAAGCCCTTAGGGATGTTTCTGCATCTAGTGCTCTAAAACCATTTGGTTTGGGAGTCACTGGCCCAACACTCGCTACATTGGTCAATTCGAAAGCTTAAGGGAGCCGAACATTGCACAGTGTTGTGAGTTTTAAAATGATACTCGCAAGCGCACGAGTTGTGTGTAATATAGCGTGTGCAAGTGTGAGGTCAATTATAGGGAATTGCGTTGCAAAAGTCAATTTTTATCTAAACTAATTCTATTTTAACCTATTTCCGAATTTCGAATTGTGTTGTGCAAAAAATATGAACTAAGCTAAAATATGAAAGGTAATCAAATGATAAAAGACTATGGTTTCAGAATTCACCTCACCAAATCAAAGCATACATTCTCATGGTTTGTCCATACATCCGACAAGCAATTAAACCCTATCCATGTTCTATTGTTTTTATAAAATTAACCTATTGAAATATTCGATGAATCCATCCTTATTACAAATCACAACGTATATCCAATTGAGACCAAAACATCAATGTATCCGTTTGAACAATGAAAAACAATGGATATCCAATTTCAATAAAAAGATTTGATGAATCTGTTGGATGAGACACAACGAATATCCAACGTTTTCACAATTTATAAACAACAATCAATCACAATTTTCTCACATAATTGAATTGAAATGAACACACACCACATTAAAGGTCAGAATTGTACGAACCACATGAGAAATATAAAACAAATCAAAGGTGAGGCTTCATCTTCAACCTTAGTTGAAGAATTAGCCTTTCATGACAAAATGAATCATAAAGAAACTAATTAACTTCATTAAAATCAAATACTTACAAAAGAATTCGAGCTCAAAGTGACAAAATGCCCAGAAAACAAGAAAACGACAAAGAACGGTGCCCTGGCATGCCTCCGTACATTTACAAAAAGAAAAGCTATGATATTTATAATAAAAAACTAGGGTTTTAGTGCTACCAGGTCGAACGAGTGCGCTCGATCGCACTCGTGCAAATATCAGGTCTTCTCGCGGCGCAGCGCTTGTGCGTTGGTTGCTTGGGTGTATGCGGGAGTACGCTCGAGCGTGGGTGCCATGCGCTCGATCGCATTTCTAGAATTCCACTTTTTCTTTCTTCTTTGCAATTTTTTCACCTTAAAGCTGTATTTCACTCTTAACAACCTGCAAATCGCTAAGTCACCGAAACTATGTTAAGTGTTAAAATATTCATATTTTCAGCCCTTAACTTGCATGTTTTAATCCTTTGATTTTAGTTAATTAGGTCATTTTAATTCCTTTTTGTGTTTTCCATACTTTTGTAGGCTTTTGGAAGAAAATGAAGTAAATCTGGAAGATTTGGGATCAAAGAGAGAAGAAGGGAAAAACAGAAGCCCCCTGACACTGTGATCAATCACAGGATACCTGCGATCGAGCACAGTACCAGAGAAGACACAGCACGAAGCAAGCCATGAGCGATTGAGCGCATAACAAAAGAGGATCGATCGCAGACCTGCGATCGAGTGCACACGGGCTGCGATCGATCGCACCCGTGCACAGGAGACATATCAAGTGGCGGCCAGATTGTCATTCTTTCCATATTAGGGTTTTCCAACTCCCAATTGTAATAGATTTTGAAACCCTAAGAAATCCCTAGGTTTAGTAGTTTGTCAAGGACTTCTAAAGCCTATAAATAGACCCTTAAGCCTTTAGAAAATGGATGCTTTGTAAGGAGAAGAATTGGAGCTCTTCAAGTTCAAGTCTCGAGTTTATTCTTTTCTTTTCTTTTCCTTATTTTATGAAGATATTTA
This sequence comes from Corylus avellana, assembly GCF_901000735.1. Taxonomy (NCBI): domain Eukaryota; kingdom Viridiplantae; phylum Streptophyta; class Magnoliopsida; order Fagales; family Betulaceae; genus Corylus; species Corylus avellana. The sequence goes on along the minus strand of NC_081541.1, from coordinate 21,238,723 downwards.
ACATTAATTCTATGTGTAGCTAATTTATTTAGTAGGGCTAGATTGAAGCCCTAGTTATGTTTTGTTAATATTCAATATTTGCGCCTTTGTGATGATCTTGTTATGATGTCTAACTTGATTAATACCTAGTTTCATGAATTCCTCATATGTGTGTGCCTAATCAAGATGTGCATGGGGTATGGACTAGTTAGTTAAATCAATTTGGATGACTGAGTTCTGGGTTTAACTTAAGTAACAAAAGAATCCACACCGTGATTCTTGGGTTAATCAACATGGGGAACCGGGAGTAGACACCCATGCCCTAGGCCTCATGTGTTTGTCGATTTCCACAGTTTTATGCTTTTTTAGAGAATAACTTAGTAGACACCCATGCTAAATCCTTTAAGAAAGAAAAGAATTAGAGTAGACACCCATGGCTAATTCGTTGCTTAGGGGAATCAATAGCTTAAGGAGTAGATACCAATGCCCTTAGGTTGACAAACATTAGATATTCATAACATGATCAAAACATTGGCATATTGATATATTAGCTAAATATAATTAGTGGTGGATATCAAAGCCCTACCTTTTTATCATTATTAATTTAAATCCAATCTTTTGTTTTATTTCACTTTGGGAATTTAATTTAGACAAAATTCAGCAGTCCTCGTGAGAATGACCCCGTATTTGCACACTATGCTACTATGTTGACCTTGTGCACTTGCGGGTAAAACATATAATTATTTACCTATTAATTTAGGTAGATACTTGGAACAACAAACTAACAAAAAAATTAGAAAATAATAAAGCTAAAGGCTTAGAAAACATAAATTAAGGGGCTCAAATATGCAATATTTGGCGCTCAACAAATACCCAAAACTTGATGTGTGCAAATTTAAAAAACTCGCAAGCGCACGAGTCGTGCATAATAAAGTGTGTGCAAGTACGTCGAACCACAGGGAGTTGTGTTGCAAAAATCAATTTTTTATCTAAACTAATTCTATTTTAACCTAGTTCCGAAGTTCGAGTGATTTTGTCATTCAAAAATTAAAATAAACTAAATAAAATGATTAAAAACAATTAATGGAAAAAAAAAGGTTTTCTAAATCCAGCTTGTCAAATCAAACAAGTTCTTGCATTTTATACATACAACCAACAAACAATAAATTTTATACATTGTTCAAAGTTCGTAAAAATGCATATTAAATCATTCGATGAATCCAATCGTTAAACGAATCACAATGAATATCCAATTGATATCAAATCATCTACTGTATCCGTTTGATATATGAATCACAATGGATATCCGTTCTCAATCGAATCATTCGATGTATCCATGGATGAAACAAAATGAATATCCAACATTTTAAGAATAAAAGACACAACATTGAATCAAATGAAATTAATCAAGCAATTGAATTGAATTCGAACAACAATTGGATTAAACATCAGAATTGTATAAATAAAATGACAAGAAGGTGTTTGTTTATTAAAGACGAGGCTTCATCTTCAACCTTAGTTGAAGGTTTTAGCCTCTCATGATTACAAAACTCATATCAAAACGAATTAAAACCCTAAGAAAAGTAAAACTTGCAAAGACAAATGTAGCAAAAGACCTAGAACGACAAAAATTCAAAAATATGCTCTCTACGGCGCCTCCTAACGTGTGTTTTACAGAAGAAAAAGTGATATAAATACTAAAACCTAGTGCTTCAGCGCTACCAAGCTAGCATGGGTGCGCTCGAGCGCACTTGAGCATGAGTCAGGGCTCTACGGCATAACACTTAGGCGCAGCGAGTTTGGGTGATTGCACAAGTGCGCACGAGCGCACTTGCTGAGAGTCTCTTCCTCAACTTCTTCACAATTTTCGCACCAAAAACCACAGTTTTCTCTCAATAACCTACAAAACACTAAAACACCAAAACTACCCAAAAACATCAGAAAATAACAAAGCTAAGGGTTTAACAAATACAAGTTAAGGAGCCCAAATATGCAATATTTGGTACTCATCAAATACCCCCAAACTTACATTTTGCTAGTCCCTTAGCGAAAACAAAATGAAAAACATAATAAAAAATGAAACATAAATCCATTGTCATGGGAGAGACGATTGCATTTAGTATATGCAACATGCCTTTTAAACCCCTAGGCATCCCTAGAGGACGAGTGAATGCTCGTGAGGGTTTAACATCAATGATACCCACAAACATTTTTGCACTATGTCATTGATAAACATAAATTTCCACATAAACAGACGGTTCTTACATCATGAGCATGTTTAACACAGTGAACACCGCAATCATATCATCAAATCAATCACAAATCATTCAACTGAAAGATGGAATTTTGAGACAACACATGTTACAAAAAGTGCAATGTGAGTCTAACATACAATCATGAGGCTTCAATTTTTTTTCTCGAAGTTGGGTATACTTCAAAAGTCATAGGAATTCATTCAGATGAAAACAACCAACGCTTAAGTCGAGATATGCATTTTTTATTTCTGTATAGGCTGTGCAATGCTCGGCTCCCTTAAGCTTCTAATTGACCTATGTAATGAGTGTTGGGCCACTGACTCCCAAACTAGATGGTTTTAGGGCACTACATGTGAAAACATCCCTAAGGGCTTAGTAACTCAAGTCAAAAAGGCTACGAAGCCAAACTAGCCATACACTCAACCAAACTGAATTTCACACCTTTTTACGCAAACACCCAATGCTTAATGAGGCAAGACGTTCGGTTACTCAGTCAAAACTCAAAATGATGATGATTTTTTTTTTTAATCTTAAGCCAAGGTTTCATCCACAATACATCCTGCAAATCTCAAAATACACACTATTCATTTCAAATCTCATACCTCACATATCCTATGCTAATGTGCTCGTGATAATCAACGGAAACATGTGAAGCCTCTCTAAGCCAAAAATGAGACAAATGACTCAAATTCCTAATGATGATGATGTGTTCAAGATGTTAAACAAACCAATGAAATGCAAACCGCAGTTACAGTGTAACTCATGGTTCATCAACAACATAGCACAAATTTTATTTATTTTTTTTAACAAAACAAACAAACAAATAGGCTTAAACGAACATCAATGGTGTTCTTCCACACCCCCAAACTTAAATGACACATTGTTCCCAATGTGTAAAGAGATACAATACCGTGGGATGAGTAAACCAAAGTGTGCAAAGGCCAGGGCATCCCCCAAACTTAAACACCAAAACACTTATCAACAAATCTAATAGCAATATTTTCTCACAGAAACACGCATGACAAGGTTAATTGCTGTTAGAAATAAAAAGAAAATGACACGAAATAAAATGACAAAAGAAAAAAGAATTCTAAAAATGAAGTGCGAAAAAAAAAGAAAAAAAACTACCGTATTTTCCCCGATCATTTGGATGTCCGACCAATCCCTTCCACCCTTTCTTCCTTAGAATTTGATAGCCCTCTAGAAGGATGTTTTCCCGTCTCAGGTAGCCCAGCTGCTTACTTCGAAGGATCTTCTTAGGAACATGGTTCCTAGATTTGTGAAATTGTGTGCATAGATCCTTGAGAAGTTTAGCATGAGATGGCTCTTTGAGACATTGCAGAACTAAAGCTTGGGGTTCATGAAGTGTCTTAAGAGGGATTGTGATGAAGGAATGACTTTCAGTACTCACTTCCTTGTCATTGGACCAACTTAGAGTTGACGGGGGCTCATTTTTCTCTAGGTGCTCAACTTTCTCCTCTTTTCCTTCCCCATTCTCATTTTGCATATCAGGAGTGGAATCCAATAAGGCCTTAGCTTGCTCACGTATCATATCAAGGTCTAGATCAAATTCAAATTGAGCAAAGCACTCTTCTAGAGGATCCTCCAGCCTTGGCTCATTAGAAGTCTCAGCTTGCTCAAGGAACTTGTCAAGAGCTAGGTCACATCCAAATTGAGCAAAACACTCTCCCAAAGGATCCTCTAGACTTGTCTCATTAACAGTCTCGTCAACACTTTCTTCTCTCTCAAGTGTGGTGGTGGCTTGGACATGCTCAAGATAAGAACTGCTATCATCATCCTTATCCATCATGTAGTCTCCTTTTGCCATCAGGTGACCTAGAAACTCTTCTTCCTCTATCTGATTGATTTAATCAACAAGATGACCAAGTTGTCCTTCCAACCTTGCAATTGCTTCAGTGTTTGCCATAGTGGCATCTTTGACTTCTTATAGGGACTGGCCACTTCTTTGCGTGAATGTTTTGAGTGTGTCCTCCAACGAAGAAGAAAATTGTTGCAATACATCAAGTTGGTTGTCGAACTGCGGATATTCAGGATGGTGCAATTCATCAACTTGGGGAGCATAATTTCCTTTAGCATAATCTTTCCACGAGAAATCATAATGGGTACTCTAGTCCAAGGTATAAAAATTAGAATTTGATTGAAACCCCTGGTAGGAGAAATTGGTGTTCATCTGCTCATACGAGAAATTAGAAAATTCTCCCTAAGATGGACAATTACTAGAACTGTGATAAGGATTGGAGTAGTATGAACATGGTCCATATGGGTGAAAATTTTGAGAGTAGTTAGTAGGAGCTGGTCTCCTACAACTAGGAGAAGCATTAAAATTGCCAAACTGAAAATTCATGCTTCACCCTCACTCTTTAGCTTGCAAATATCCCACACAAAACATTAACTAATAAACAAAAATACCGAAAATTAAAAACAAAAACTCAAAAACTCATGAAACGGACCAAACATAAGTTTGGCAAAAATTCAGGTACTAGTTCGTTTTGGTGTAGTCTACGGAGGGTAGGTGGGATCGAGCGCAGTTGCCCAGATCTGCCAGGGATGCTACCAACTGCATGCGTGTGCTCGAGCTTGTGCAGGAAGTGATCGAGTGCAGGTACGCGGGATCCTTGCTGATGCTATACACCTGCCTTGCGCAAGCTTGGAAAGATCAAGCGCAGATGTGTGCACTACTTGCTGACTTGAGCACGAGTGTGCTCAAGCATATTGAAGTGCGTTATGGAAGGGACTAGATCTCAGAAATTTGGCAAAAACAGAAACAACACAAAGTCCTTATTTTTATTTAATTTTTTTTATTAGACTTGCAGATACAAATAAAATAAAATAAAATTTCAAAAAGAAAAATAAAACAAAATTGCTAATTATAACTAGTAGAAAAATAAAATCAACTTAAACAAAAATCATTTTTCACAAACAAACAATTTCCTAGCAATGGCCCCAAAAACTTGATGTGTGTAAATTTAAATAATTCGCAAGTGCACGAGTCGTGTGTAATAAAGTGTGTGCAAGTGCGAGGTCGAACTACAGGGAGTTGTATTGCAAAAATCAATTTTTTATCTAAACTAATTCTATTTTAACTTAGTTTCGAAGTTCGAGTGATTTTGTCATGCAAAATTAAAATAAACTAAATAAAATGATTAAAAACAATTAATGGAAAAAAACACTAAGGTTTTCTGAATCCACCTCGCCAAATCAAATAACACATTCTTGCATTTTATACATACAACCGACAAACAATAAGTTTTATACAATGTTAAAAGCTCATAAAAATGCATATTAAATCATTTGATGAATCCAACCGTTAAACGAATCACAACGAATATCCAATTGAGATCAAATCATCCACTGTATTCATTTGGTATATGAATCACAATGGATATCTGTTCTCAATCGAATCATTCAATATACCCATGGATGAAACACAACGAATATCCAACTTTTTATGAATAAAAGACACAACATTCAATCAAATGAAATTAATCAAGTAATTGAATTGAATTCGGACAACAATTTGATTAAACATCGGAATTGTATAAATAAAATGACAAGAATGTGTTTGTTTATCAATGACGAGGCTTCATCTTCAACATTAGTTGAAGGTTTTAGCCTCTAATGATTACAAAAGTCATATCAAAATGAATTAAAACCATAAGAAAAGTAAAACTTACAAGGAGAAACGTAACAAAAGCCCTAGAATGACAAAAATTCAAAAATATGCTCTCTGGGGCGCCTCCCAACGTGTGTTTTACAAAAGAAAAGTGATATAAATACTAAAACCTAGGGCTTTAGCGCTACCAGGTCAGCACGGGTGCGCTCGAGCGCACACGAGCATGCGTCAGGGCTCTGCGGTGTAGCACTTAGGCACTGCGAGTTTGGGTGATTGTACGAGCACGCTCGATCGCAGTCTCCCTGTGATCGAGCGCACTTCCAGAGATGCTCTTCCTCAATTTCTTCACAATTCTCACACCAAAGATCGCAATTTCTCTCAATGACATGTAGAACACTAAAACACCAAAACTGCCCAAAAAATCAGAAAATAACAAAGCTAAGGATTTAACAAATACAAGTTAAGGGCCCCAAATATGCAATATTTAGCACTCATCAAATACCCCCAAACTTAAATTTTGCTAGTCCCTTAGCAAAAATGAAATAGAAAACATAACAGAAAATGAAACATAAATCCGCTGTCGTGGGAGAGACGATTGCATTTAGCATATGCAACAAGCCTTTCAAACCCCTAGGCATCCTTAGAGGACGAGTGAAATCTCGTGAGGGTTTAACATCAATGATACCTACAAACATTTTTGCACTATGTCAATGATAAACATAAATTTCCACATAAACACATGGTTCTTACATCATGAACAGGTTTAAAACGGTGAACACCATAATCATATCTCAAATCAATCACAAATGATTCAACTGAAAGATGGAATTTTGAGACAACACATGTTACAAAAAGTGCAATGTGAGTCTAACATACAATCATGAGGCTTTAATTTTTTTCTCAAAGTTGGGTGTACTTCAAAAGTCATAGGAATTCACTCAAATGAAAAAAACCTACGCTTAAGTCGAGATATGCATTTTTTGTTTTTGTTTAGGCTGTGCAATGCTTGGCTCCCTTAAGCTTTCTAATTGACTTATGTAACAAGTGTTGAGCCAGTGACTCTCAAACTAGATGGTTTTAGGGCACTAGATGTGAAAACATCCCTATTGGCTTAGTTACTCAAGTCAAAAAGGCTACGAAGCCAAACTAGCCATACAATCAATCAAACTAAATTTCACCCCTTTTTACGGGAACACTCAGTGCTTAATGAGGCAAGGGGTCTGGTTACTCAATGAAAACTCAAAATGATGATATATATATAAAACATATCGCAGCCTGCTGTTTTAATGTTCAAAGTTAAAGCTTTTAAGATCTGTGGATCACTTAAACTTAAGGTGAAGTCTGGGAAACAGTCAAAATGAATTGGTCCTTTATGAAGACTAGATTCAACGACTCCTAACGTACTAGTGCTGTAACCTTTATGTCTTGCATCTCTTAAACACAAAAGTATAGAGGCATTAATTCCTAGATGGACTAGGGGTTTTATAGCAACTTGGATTAATCCTATGTGAAGGAAATTCATTTTCTTTTCTCTAAGTTTTTTAATTACTTCTTTAAAAAGTAATTGACATGTATAATGATGTTTATTTAAAGCATTGACTTGTTCAACTGTTTTTACGCTGTAATCATTACTAAAAGACAAGGGTGAAAAACTTGATTTATAAGTTTCTTTGGTTGGGACCTTGGGTATGTTTCAATCATGTGAATCTATATTTGATTTAGGAATGTTATATTCTTCTTCATTAACTATATTAGGTAAAGAAGGTAAACTAGATCTAGAGCTCATAGAGGATATGGATCTAAACAACCTAGACATAATTCAAAATATTTGTTAAGGACAAGACAACAAAATTGAAGGCTTTCTACTTCCAAATGCTTCTCTTTAACGGGTCTTTAAGTGTTTTGGAATAGCTATTTGTGTGTCCTACTATGTGTCCTCTTGACTTACAAGCCTACCCGGCCTAACTGCACTGACGGCACATTGACGGCACAAAGCGTACATCCCATAGAACTCAAAGATTTTGCTAAAGATAACATTTGAAAATATACTTGTTTAACAATTTTGTTTTCGGGAATTAACAAATATATGAATTGATATCAAGATGAACAAATCAACTAATGGCTCTGATACCAAGAGGGGACTCGCAGAACGAGTTGACATAAGCAGAAGAATTAACGACATAATGATGAATTTAAACAGAGACTGCACAAAATATTCTAGGCTGAATATGAACAGAATATCTAGATGGGTATACAAAGATATAAACATAAATATGAATATGAAATGTTGAAGATACTTCAATTGGAACTATAAATTCAAGAATATACATAATGAAAATAAGATATATGAAAATAAGTACTTACGAAAATATGATGCTGTAAAATTAGCTTGATAAAGCTTTCATTGAATGAAACATTCTGTAATACATAGATGAAACTTTGACATACATATTGTGAGATTTCACTAATGACCAGAGAGGCAGAAGAGAAAAGAGTGTATTAAGTTCGGAAGAACCTAGCTGTCGTTACATGAGTTGAAGGAGCTTTAAATAAAAATAAAAGTTGAATACTGTAGATGAACAGTGTTTTATCAGGGCGAATAGTGCTATGAACAGTAACTGCCGACATGAACAGTGTTGAATAGTAATGACCGCCAAAACAGTGACATGAATAGTGCTATATTTGGGAACAGTGTTTGCTGTATTTTGGAATAGTGTTTGCTGTATTTTGAAACAGTGATTGTTGTATTTGGGCTTTTCAAAGCCTCAATCTTCACCAAGATCATAGGGGACTTGGGCTTCCTGGTAAAGAGGTTGTACTTGGTTTGTTGAAGAGGAGGACAAAGCTGGGCTTTGTTCTCCTTGGTCCTCAATGCCTTTAGCTTTAAGAAGAAGGCTTCTGCAAAGATCCTTAAGGTTTTCTTTGCATTGGACCTGGGCCATGGCTGCTGCAATTTCTGTCTGTAGATGTGATTTGCTTGCCAAGAATTGGCTTTGAGTGGTAAAGGAAGGGAATTCTCTTTGTATTGATGAAAGTATTTTCTGAATGTTGAATTTGTCCCACCAGCGGACATATTTGTTTCTTCTGCAAATTCCTTGATCAATGGCATAATCCCATTTGATGAGCCATGGGATTTTATATTTCTTTGCCATATGGAGCAAGGAAAGAAATTGACTTTCAACTTCATTAACTCTGTAGGCTGCAGAGAACTGCTGTAATGCATATGCAAGTTCTAGGGGTAAAATCTCGAGAATAATCCCATGACTTTTCCACCACCTGTTGAACCAAATAGGGAGCTAACTGCTGAAGTTGTTATCAAAACCAAGGTACCAAGAATGGCTGTTATTATTGTTTTGATAAAGAAGTACTTTTGACCATGCTTTAATGTAATCATAGTAGCTGTATTGAACTTGGTGGCCCTGCAGGACTTTGAGATTAGATGGGTGACCCCATTCTTTCGCTGAAATGATCTTTGTGATATACATTTTATCAAAGATTATTCTTTTATGTTCTGGATCAAATTTGTCTGGGACAGAGTCTTTGGTAATTGATGCTGTTTGGAGTAAAATGTCTCTGTAGAAATTGATGGATTTAGATGGGTGAAATGGAATGAAATTCCATTTAGGAGGGAAATAATTCTTTACAAGATCCAAAGGATTCTTGAGGTGACGCTGGTCATGTTCTATAAAAAACAGATTTTCTGTATAGGGTTTTTGGACAAACCTAGATCTATTGGTATAGGTAATTGGCTGGTTGGTATAGAATTTTTGTTGCTATATGAGTTTTGAAGAGTTCTGTTGGGTAGGGATAATGGTTGTTGTTGGACATTCTACCAATTGGTAAGGGTTCGGATGGCTTGGGGATGCTAAAGTTGATGAAAAAGTAGGTCTTGGAGAACCAAGAACCTGAACCTTGTTTAACATGTTAATGGGTGAACATGTGTCATAGGGGTTTATATTTCCTGGGCTTAGAGTCTATGGTGACTTGGTTGTGACTTGATGGAAGGTGTTTTATTTTTATTTTTACTGGATTGTGGCTTTTCAGCCATCTTTTCCCTGCACGAATTCACGAGGAAATCAGGTACAGAATTTTGATCTCCTTTGATGTATTCAATATCAAAATCAAAGATGCTTAAAATTGATTGCCATATGGCAAAAATCTGTTTACTTGCTATATTTTGAACATCTTTTTCTAAAACATGTTTTGCACTTTTGCAATCGACTCGAATTAAAAATTTTTGGTTTAACAAATCACTTTGAAACTTTGAGATGCATAATACTATAGATAAAATCTCTTTTTTAATAGTACTGTAATTACTTTGTGCTGAATTCCAAATTCCTGAATGGAAACAAACAATTTGTTCAGGAGAATCTGGAAAGATTTTCGATTTGAGAATACCCCCATATCCAATGTTGGAGGCATCTGTTTCTACATTTTTGAAAGCTTTCACTTTAGGAATGCCAAGACAGGGCTTGACATATTTTTTGACTTCTTGGACAATTGAAGTATGAAGATCTGTCCAAGGTGGAGGGTTGCTTTTAAGACGATCATACAATGGTTTACAATGTTTTCTAAGATTTTGATAAAATTCAGCAATATAATTTAAAGATCCTAGGAACCTTTGAAGCTGGTTTTTATCAAGGATAATATTAGGAAATTTGTCTGCAAATTGAGTGGCCGATTCAATGGGTTTAACCATTCCTTGACTGATGTTGAATCCTAGAAATCTGATTTTTGTTTGAAACAAGTTGATTTTTGTAGCTGAAACCACTAAACCACTAACTTTGATGATACTAAGAAACGAATGAAGACGTTTCCAGTGTTCATCAATTGACTTTGAAAATATGAGAATATCATCTATATAAACAATTGAGAAATGTGCTATAGGGTCAAAGATTTCATTCATGATGTTTTGAAATTCACTTGGGGTATTTTTTAGCCCAAAGGGCATGACTTTCCATTCATAATGGCCAAATGGTGTAACAAATATTGTTTTGTATCTATCTTGTTCATGGATTTGGATATGCCAGAATCCACTCTTCATATCAAATTTTGAAAAAACATTGGCTTGACCTATTCTGTTTATCAGGTCCTTTTTGTTTGGAATTGGATATCTTATCCATTATAAGACTTTTATTAAGAGGTTTGTAGTTTATTACTAATCTTGGAGCTACTCTTTCTAATTCTGCATTTTTTTGTACGTAAAAGGCTGAACAAGACCAATGGGACTTGCTTTTTCTAATTATTCCCTTGTTAAGCAATTCTTTAATTTCAATTTTACAAAGTTCCATTAAATCTTGATTCATTTGGATGGGTCTAGCTTTAGTAGGAATATTTCTTTCACTGAAATCTTTTACATAAGGGAGTTTTACAATATGTTTTTTCCTATGCCAGAAGGCATTGGGGAGATCAGAACAAACTTCATTTTGTATTTTTTCTTTGAATCTTTCAATTTTCTGTAAAAGGATGTCACTTGATAGTTGTTCTTCGATTCTTTTATTTTTAATTTCTTCTTTTAGGGAGTTCAAATGCTTGCACTTATTCTGTAAAATGTTAATTGTTTTAAAAATTGAAACTTCTTTTAACATATTGAGATCTTTAGTATGGGGTCTTTTGAAAAATTTAAATTTTACTTTCTCTCCTAAGACTTCTGTGGTAATTCCTTTGTGATATGTAGTAAAAAGATACAAAAGACATAAAAAGGGATTTTCTAATATGACCTTTGAATCAGGCATGTTTTTTATTAAGACAAATGAATTTTTGAAACAAACATTATCTTGACAGACATGTGCTTTAGGTAACTTGTAATCTATCTGCGTTTCATTGCCATTGGCTGATGATAAATGTTCTGTAGTTTTTGAATAATATTTAGTAGGTATCATTCCTTCTTGAATACAGTTTAAATCTGCACCTGAATCTATCAAAGCTATAACTTCAAATTCGAATTCACCATTAATAATTATTGTTACTCTAGAGTGCCATTTTTGGAAAAGGATTCTATCAATTATGTTTAAGTATTTTTCATCTGTAGTTTCTTTGAAGATTAAACTTTTGGTTGAAGATTTTGTAGATTTTTTGTCTTCTGATTCTTGTTCACTTCCGGATTGACTCTGTTCAGAAATTTTTTTATTAATCTTTAAAATCATTACTTCTTGTTCCAACTCTTTGTTTTTGGCATTTAAATCCTTAATTTCTATTTTGATTTGATTGAGTTCATGCTGTAAGTCTTGGTTGGTTACTTCCCTTTGGTTTGATTTAAATCTGTTGAGGGTTTTATCAATACTAATTTCTGGTTCTGTAATTTTTGTTGGTCAATTTTTGGTTTCATTTTTTTATTAAATTACACTTGAATTTTTTAAGGTATTTGGCTTTAGTTTCTGGGTCTTCTATTCCTTCTATCAAATCAATTAGCATTTCTTCATGTTTAGTTAATACATTTATCTTAAGTTTTGTTTTACAACATGAATCTTTGCAACCTAGTTCTATTTCTGAATTACTAGAATTTTGACTTGATTCATATTCTGTTGAGGTGTTAAAAATTTCATCTTCATTCTCACTAGAATCTGAATTTCTGAGTTCTAAGATTTTATACAAATCTTCTTTTTCTTTGTTGGAAATTTTTAATTGGTTGATTTTATCTTTTACTTTGCACTCATTTTTGTAAAGGCTTGTTTTTCCACATTTAAAGCATTTTACTTTCTTTTTGTCATATTTTTTGTTTTTGGGTTTTTGTAATAT
>NC_081541.1:21178123-21226017 GCF_901000735.1 Corylus avellana | reverse complement strand
CATAATTTCCTTTAGCATAATCTTTCCACGAGAAATCATAATGGGTACTCTAGTCCAAGGTATAAAAATTAGAATTTGATTGAAACCCCTGGTAGGAGAAATTGGTGTTCATCTGCTCATACGAGAAATTAGAAAATTCTCCCTAAGATGGACAATTACTAGAACTGTGATAAGGATTGGAGTAGTATGAACATGGTCCATATGGGTGAAAATTTTGAGAGTAGTTAGTAGGAGCTGGTCTCCTACAACTAGGAGAAGCATTAAAATTGCCAAACTGAAAATTCATGCTTCACCCTCACTCTTTAGCTTGCAAATATCCCACACAAAACATTAACTAATAAACAAAAATACCGAAAATTAAAAACAAAAACTCAAAAACTCATGAAACGGACCAAACATAAGTTTGGCAAAAATTCAGGTACTAGTTCGTTTTGGTGTAGTCTACGGAGGGTAGGTGGGATCGAGCGCAGTTGCCCAGATCTGCCAGGGATGCTACCAACTGCATGCGTGTGCTCGAGCTTGTGCAGGAAGTGATCGAGTGCAGGTACGCGGGATCCTTGCTGATGCTATACACCTGCCTTGCGCAAGCTTGGAAAGATCAAGCGCAGATGTGTGCACTACTTGCTGACTTGAGCACGAGTGTGCTCAAGCATATTGAAGTGCGTTATGGAAGGGACTAGATCTCAGAAATTTGGCAAAAACAGAAACAACACAAAGTCCTTATTTTTATTTAATTTTTTTTATTAGACTTGCAGATACAAATAAAATAAAATAAAATTTCAAAAAGAAAAATAAAACAAAATTGCTAATTATAACTAGTAGAAAAATAAAATCAACTTAAACAAAAATCATTTTTCACAAACAAACAATTTCGTAGCAATGGCCCCAAAAACTTGATGTGTGTAAATTTAAATAATTCGCAAGTGCACGAGTCGTGTGTAATAAAGTGTGTGCAAGTGCGAGGTCGAACTACAGGGAGTTGTATTGCAAAAATCAATTTTTTATCTAAACTAATTCTATTTTAACTTAGTTCCGAAGTTCGAGTGATTTTGTCATGCAAAATTAAAATAAACTAAATAAAATGATTAAAAACAATTAATGGAAAAAAACACTAAGGTTTTCTGAATCCACCTCGCCAAATCAAATAACACATTCTTGCATTTTATACATACAACCGACAAACAATAAGTTTTATACAATGTTAAAAGCTCATAAAAATGCATATTAAATCATTTGATGAATCCAACCGTTAAACGAATCACAACGAATATCCAATTGAGATCAAATCATCCACTGTATTCATTTGGTATATGAATCACAATGGATATCTGTTCTCAATCGAATCATTCAATATACCCATGGATGAAACACAACGAATATCCAACTTTTTATGAATAAAAGACACAACATTCAATCAAATGAAATTAATCAAGTAATTGAATTGAATTCGGACAACAATTTGATTAAACATCGGAATTGTATAAATAAAATGACAAGAATGTGTTTGTTTATCAATGACGAGGCTTCATCTTCAACATTAGTTGAAGGTTTTAGCCTCTAATGATTACAAAAGTCATATCAAAATGAATTAAAACCATAAGAAAAGTAAAACTTACAAGGAGAAACGTAACAAAAGCCCTAGAATGACAAAAATTCAAAAATATGCTCTCTGGGGCGCCTCCCAACGTGTGTTTTACAAAAGAAAAGTGATATAAATACTAAAACCTAGGGCTTTAGCGCTACCAGGTCAGCACGGGTGCGCTCGAGCGCACACGAGCATGCGTCAGGGCTCTGCGGTGTAGCACTTAGGCACTGCGAGTTTGGGTGATTGTACGAGCACGCTCGATCGCAGTCTCCCTGTGATCGAGCGCACTTCCAGAGATGCTCTTCCTCAATTTCTTCACAATTCTCACACCAAAGATCGCAATTTCTCTCAATGACATGTAGAACACTAAAACACCAAAACTGCCCAAAAAATCAGAAAATAACAAAGCTAAGGATTTAACAAATACAAGTTAAGGGCCCCAAATATGCAATATTTAGCACTCATCAAATACCCCCAAACTTAAATTTTGCTAGTCCCTTAGCAAAAATGAAATAGAAAACATAACAGAAAATGAAACATAAATCCGCTGTCGTGGGAGAGACGATTGCATTTAGCATATGCAACAAGCCTTTCAAACCCCTAGGCATCCTTAGAGGACGAGTGAAATCTCGTGAGGGTTTAACAGCAATGATACCTACAAACATTTTTGCACTATGTCAATGATAAACATAAATTTCCACATAAACACATGGTTCTTACATCATGAACAGGTTTAAAACGGTGAACACCATAATCATATCTCAAATCAATCACAAATGATTCAACTGAAAGATGGAATTTTGAGACAACACATGTTACAAAAAGTGCAATGTGAGTCTAACATACAATCATGAGGCTTTAATTTTTTTCTCAAAGTTGGGTGTACTTCAAAAGTCATAGGAATTCACTCAAATGAAAAAAACCTACGCTTAAGTAGAGATATGCATTTTTTGTTTTTGTTTAGGCTGTGCAATGCTTGGCTCCCTTAAGCTTTCTAATTGACTTATGTAACAAGTGTTGAGCCACTAGATGGTTTTAGGGCACTAGATGTGAAAACATCCCTATTGGCTTAGTTACTCAAGTCAAAAAGGCTACGAAGCCAAACTAGCCATACAATCAATCAAACTAAATTTCACCCCTTTTTACGGGAACACTCAGTGCTTAATGAGGCAAGGGGTCTGGTTACTCAATGAAAACTCAAAATGATGATATATATATAAAACATATCGCAGCCTGCTGTTTTAATGTTCAAAGTTAAAGCTTTTAAGATCTGTGGATCACTTAAACTTAAGGTGAAGTCTGGGAAACAGTCAAAATGAATTGGTCCTTTATGAAGACTAGATTCAACGACTCCTAACATACTAGTGCTGTAACCTTTATGTCTTGCATCTCTTAAACACAAAAGTACAGAGGCATTAATTCCTAGATGGACTAGGGGTTTTATAGCAACTTGGATTAATCCTATGTGAAGGAAATTCATTTTCTTTTCTCTAAGTTTTTTAATTACTTCTTTAAAAAGTAATTGACATGTATAATGATGTTTATTTAAAGCATTGACTTGTTCAACTGTTTTTACGCTGTAATCATTACTAAAAGACAAGGGTGAAAAACTTGATTTATAAGTTTCTTTGGTTGGGACCTTGGGTATGTTTCAATCATGTGAATCTATATTTGATTTAGGAATGTTATATTCTTCTTCATTAACTATATTAGGTAAAGAAGGTAAACTAGATCTAGAGCTCATAGAGGATATGGATCTAAACAACCTAGACATAATTCAAAATATTTGTTAAGGACAAGACAACAAAATTGAAGGCTTTCTACTTCCAAATGCTTCTCTTTAACGGGTCTTTAAGTGTTTTGGAATAGCTATTTGTGTGTCCTACTATGTGTCCTCTTGACTTACAAGCCTACCCGGCCTAACTGCACTGACGGCACATTGACGGCACAAAGCGTACATCCCATAGAACTCAAAGATTTTGCTAAAGATAACATTTGAAAATATACTTGTTTAACAATTTTGTTTTCGGGAATTAACAAATATATGAATTGATATCAAGATGAACAAATCAACTAATGGCTCTGATACCAAGAGGGGACTCGCAGAACGAGTTGACATAAGCAGAAGAATTAACGACATAATGATGAATTTAAACAGAGACTGCACAAAATATTCTAGGCTGAATATGAACAGAATATCTAGATGGGTATACAAAGATATAAACATAAATATGAATATGAAATGTTGAAGATACTTCAATTGGAACTATAAATTCAAGAATATACATAATGAAAATAAGATATATGAAAATAAGTACTTACGAAAATATGATGCTGTAAAATTAGCTTGATAAAGCTTTCATTGAATGAAACATTCTGTAATACATAGATGAAACTTTGACATACATATTGTGAGATTTCACTAATGACCAGAGAGGCAGAAGAGAAAAGAGTGTATTAAGTTCGGAAGAACCTAGCTGTCGTTACATGAGTTGAAGGAGCTTTAAATAAAAATAAAAGTTGAATACTGTAGATGAACAGTGTTTTATCAGGGCGAATAGTGCTATGAACAGTAACTGCCGACATGAACAGTGTTGAATAGTAATGACCGCCAAAACAGTGACATGAATAGTGCTATATTTGGGAACAGTGTTTGCTGTATTTTGGAATAGTGTTTGCTGTATTTTGAAACAGTGATTGTTGTATTTGGGCTTTTCAAAGCCTCAATCTTCACCAAGATCATAGGGGTCTTGGGCTTCCTGGTAAAGAGGCTGTACTTGGTTTGTTGAAGAGGAGGACAAAGCTGGGCTTTGTTCTCCTTGGTCCTCAATGCCTTTAGCTTTAAGAAGAAGGCTTCTGCAAAGATCCTTAAGGTTTTCTTTGCATTGGACCTGGGCCATGGCTGCTGCAATTTCTGTCTGTAGATGTGATTTGCTTGCCAAGAATTGGCTTTGAGTGGTAAAGGAAGGGAATTCTCTTTGTATTGATGAAAGTATTTTCTGAATGTTGAATTTGTCCCACCAGCGGACATATTTGTTTCTTCTGCAAATTCCTTGATCAATGGCATAATCCCATTTGATGAGCCATGGGATTTTATATTTCTTTGCCATATGGAGCAAGGAAAGAAATTGACTTTCAACTTCATTAACTCTGTAGGCTGCAGAGAACTGCTGTAATGCATATGCAAGTTCTAGGGGTAAAATCTCGAGAATAATCCCATGACTTTTCCACCACCTGTTGAACCAAATAGGGAGCTAACTGCTGAAGTTGTTATCAAAACCAAGGTACCAAGAATGGCTGTTATTATTGTTTTGATAAAGAAGTACTTTTGACCATGCTTTAATGTAATCATAGTAGCTGTATTGAACTTGGTGGCCCTGCAGGACTTTGAGATTAGATGGGTGACCCCATTCTTTCGCTGAAATGATCTTTGTGATATACATTTTATCAAAGATTATTCTTTTATGTTCTGGATCAAATTTGTCTGGGACAGAGTCTTTGGTAATTGATGCTGTTTGGAGTAAAATGTCTCTGTAGAAATTGATGGATTTAGATGGGTGAAATGGAATGAAATTCCATTTAGGAGGGAAATAATTCTTTACAAGATCCAAAGGATTCTTGAGGTGACTCTGGTCATGTTCTATAAAAAACAGATTTTCTGTATAGGGTTTTTGGACAAACCTAGATCTATTGGTATAGGTAATTGGCTGGTTGGTATAGAATTTTTGTTGCTATATGAGTTTTGAAGAGTTCTGTTGGGTAGGGATAATGGTTGTTGTTGGACATTCTACCAATTGGTAAGGGTTCGGATGGCTTGGGGATGCTAAAGTTGATGAAAAAGTAGGTCTTGGAGAACCAAGAACCTGAACCTTGTTTAACATGTTAATGGGTGAACATGTGTCATAGGGGTTTATATTTCCTGGGCTTAGAGTCTATGGTGACTTGGTTGTGACTTGATGGAAGGTGTTTTATTTTTATTTTTACTGGATTGTGGCTTTTCAGCCATCTTTTCCCTGCACGAATTCACGAGGAAATCAGGTACAGAATTTTGATCTCCTTTGATGTATTCAATATCAAAATCAAAGATGCTTAAAATTGATTGCCATATGGCAAAAATCTGTTTACTTGCTATATTTTGAACATCTTTTTCTAAAACATGTTTTGCACTTTTGCAATCGACTCGAATTAAAAATTTTTGGTTTAACAAATCACTTTGAAACTTTGAGATGCATAATACTATAGATAAAATCTCTTTTTTAATAGTACTGTAATTACTTTGTGCTGAATTCCAAATTCCTGAATGGAAACAAACAATTTGTTCAGGAGAATCTGGAAAGATTTTCGATTTGAGAATACCCCCATATCCAATGTTGGAGGCATCTGTTTCTACATTTTTGAAAGCTTTCACTTTAGGAATGCCAAGACAGGGCTTGACATATTTTTTGACTTCTTGGACAATTGAAGTATGAAGATCTGTCCAAGGTGGAGGGTTGCTTTTAAGACGATCATACAATGGTTTACAATGTTTTCTAAGATTTTGATAAAATTCAGCAATATAATTTAAAGATCCTAGGAACCTTTGAAGCTGGTTTTTATCAAGGATAATATTAGGAAATTTGTCTGCAAATTGAGTGGCCGATTCAATGGGTTTAACCATTCCTTGACTGATGTTGAATCCTAGAAATCTGATTTTTGTTTGAAACAAGTTGATTTTTGTAGCTGAAACCACTAAACCACTAACTTTGATGATACTAAGAAACGAATGAAGACGTTTCCAGTGTTCATCAATTGACTTTGAAAATATGAGAATATCATCTATATAAACAATTGAGAAATGTGCTATAGGGTCAAAGATTTCATTCATGATGTTTTGAAATTCACTTGGGGTATTTTTTAGCCCAAAGGGCATGACTTTCCATTCATAATGGCCAAATGGTGTAACAAATATTGTTTTGTATCTATCTTGTTCATGGATTTGGATATGCCAGAATCCACTCTTCATATCAAATTTTGAAAAAACATTGGCTTGACCTATTCTATTTATTAGGTCCTTTTTGTTTGGAATAGGATATCTTATCCACTGTAAGACCTTATTAAGAGGTTTGTAATTTATTACTAATCTTGGAGCTCCTCTTTCTAATTCTGCATTTTTCTGTACGTAAGAAGCTGAACAAGACCAAGGGGACTTGCTTTTTCTAATTATTCCCTTGTTAAGTAATTCTTTAATCTGAATTTTACAAAGTTCCATTAAATATTGATTCATTTGGATGGGTCTAGCTTTAGTAGGAATATTTCTTTCACTGAAATCTTTTACATAATGGAGTTTTACAATATGCTTTTTCCTATGCCAAAAGGCATTGGGGAGATCAGAACAAACTTTATTTTATTTTTTTTCTTTGAATCTTTCAATTCTCTATAAAAGGATGTCACTTGATAGCTGTTCTTCAATTCTTTTGTTTTTAATCTCTTCTTTGAGAGAGTTCAAATGCTTGCTCTTATTTTGTAAAATGTTAATTGTTTTAAAAATTGAAACATCTTTTAGCATTTTGAGGTCTTTAGCATGGGGTTTCTTAAAGAATTTAAATTTCACTTTCTCTCCTAAGACTTTTGTGGTAATTCCTTTGTGATCTGTAGTAAAAGGATACAAAAAAACATAGAAAGGAATTTCCTAGTATGACCTTCGAATCAGGCATGTTTTTTATTAAGACAAATGAAGTTTTGAAACAAACATTATCTTGACAGACATGTGCTTTAGGCAACTTGTAATCTATTTGCATTTCACTACCATTGGCTGATGATAAATGTTCTGTAGTTTTTGAATAATATTTAGTAGGTATCATTCCTTCTTGGATACAGTTTAAATCTGCACCTGAATCTATCAAAGTTATAACTTCAAACTCGAACTCGTTGTTAATAATGATTGTTACTCTAAAGTTCCACTTTTGAAAAAGGATTCTATCAATTATGTTTAAGTATTTTTCTTCTGTAGTTTGAAGATTAAACTTTTAGTTGAAGATTTTGTAGATTTTTCGTCTTCTGAGTCTTGATCACTTTCAGATTGATTTTGTTTAGAAAATTGTTTATCAATCTTTAAAATCATTATTTCTTGTTCTAACTCTTTGTTTTGGGCTTTTAAATCTTTTATTTTTATTTTTATTTGATTGACTTCATGCTGTAAGTCTTGGATGGTTACTTCCCTTTGGTTTGATTTAAATCTATTGAGGATTTTATCAATACTAATTCGTGGTTCTGTAATTTTTGTTGGTCCATTTTTGGTTTCATTTTTTATTAATTTACTCTTGAATTTTTTAAGGTATTTGGCTTTAGTTTCTGGGTCTTCTATTCCTTCTTCATGTTTAGTTAATACATTTATCTTAAGTTTTGTTTCACAACATGAATCTTTGCAACCTAGTTCTATTTCTGAATTACTAGAATTTTGATTTGATTCATAATCTGTTGAGGTGTTAAAAATTTCATCTTCATTCTCACTAGATCTGAATTTCTGAGTTCTAAGATTTTATACAAATCTTCTTTTTCTTTGTTGGAAATTTTTAATTGGTTGATTTTATTTTTTACTTTGCACTCATTTTTGTAATGACCTGTTTTTCCACATTTAAAGCACTTTACTTTCTTTTTGTCATATTTTTCATTTTTGGGTTTTTTGTAATATTTTCTTGCTATTTTATTTTTCTTGTAATATTCATTTGGTTGAAGTTTGTTTTTTCTATAACCTTTTTTGTAGGGTTTTCTAGTTTTTGCATATTCATCCTTATGTTTTCTTCTAGAGGGTGGTATAGGGGGTAAGCCATATTCACAAAAATTTCCCATTTCATATTTTGCTTCTCTTTTTTCTTTGTTCAAGTTTTTATTTATCTTCATATCTATGCACATTTTTAATCCTATTTTACTTATTGTACTTATGATGTCTCCGTAGGTGAGATTATCATATTCTATAATTCCAGTTTTATCACTTAATTCTTCACGGATTTTATGGGCAAAAAGGTTGGGTAAACCATTGATAAATTTCTCTTTCCAGAACTCATTTTTACAATCATCTCTTAACATTACTCTTGACATAAAAACATCTTTATACCATCTAAAATCACTTAAGGTTTGACACCTAAGGTTACTTAGTTGGTCATGAATTCTGGATGTAACATTACTAGGGATTCCTATAAAATATTTCATTATGGTGTAAATTAAAACATTAATTTCATCAGGGATTCCTTTGTTATGTGCTTCGTCATAATTGGGATTCCTTCTTCATCTTTCTGAACTGCATATTGTATTTCACTACGATTTGCTTTAGTTAAGTATTTTTCCCAACAAGCTTTTAATGTTCCCGTAAATCCTGATATTAAAATGTCTACAATTTCTATATTAGTTTTTTTCTGGATTTGTAAGGTAATTATTAGTAACCATTGACATGTGTTGTAGTTTATTTAAAATTTCTTGTTCAGACAAACCATCAAGATTCCATTCTTAAATCTTGTCAGTAGAGATTGAGAATTGGTTAAAAACATTTCGTTCTTCATATTGAATGTCTGGTGGTGTAGGTCTAGAGTACCAATTTTGGGTGTTAGGCGTTGGTCTAATCATTCTATTAACTTGGAATTCGTTGAATTGTTGTTCAATTTGTTGTATTTCATGATCTGTAGTTTGGTCAGATTCTGAACTTTGTGTTTCACTTGTTGTTTCATATGTGATTATTTGTTTGTCTTTTTTAATGAATTGGACAATTTTAGAGGGCGAGGCTTCACTTTTGACATTTTCAAGTTGTTTTAGCATATTATTGACCTTTTCAAGACAGGTTTCATCTTTATCTTTTAAGTATAACGTTTTGGGTTGTGAAATTTTTAAGAGGGGTTGTTCATAATGGAGTTTTTTCATTTCAGTTTGAGTTTTAGTTGGGGGTGTAATTACTTTAATTCTGTTTTCTATTCGGTCTAATTGTTTTCCTATAGTTATGAGGCTTTGGTTTGTATAATTGTTTTGTTCTATGATCTTTTTTATTTCGTCATCTTTGGAAGTTTTAAAAGGGGAGGCTAAAATTTTTGATCCTTTAAAGTTTACAAAGATCGGATCTTTTGGAGGGTGACTTGCTTCCGTTATAGTTTTATCTTCTTTTTTCCCACTGGGTTAACATGTTTAGTTTTTTGTTCTTTTGTATATTTTAACTTATATTTTTCTCGTTTTTCTGCATTCTTGGTAGAATTAAAGTTTTTTATTAAGGGTTGGAGGTTTAAAGTAAATGGTTTACTTATAGTCATTAGTTGTGGATGTAAAGGAGGTTCTTCTATATCTGTTTGTGTTGGGGAATTTGGTCCTTCTTCTTCAAAATTTTCTTGATTAGCTGTATAACATGGGGAGCTTATTACAGATTCTACCTTTATACCTTTTAACTTTAAATTTTTATCTCTTCTTAAAGGTTCAATATTAACGAGGAAGAGGCAGAATTTCTATGGCTTGTTGGTGTATCTTGTGGATTTCTATTGCTTGTTGTTGTATCTTGGAAAGCTGTTTCTTTTATCATGAAGGGTGGTTTGTTGAGTCTTGGTCTATCAAAACTTAACCTAACAGTACCATCTCAGTATTGTTGTAAACAGTTTAGATCAAATGCTGTATTTTCTGTTTTTGTTGGAATGTTTTCATTTTTTAATAGCCATTCGATGGGAGTTCTACTTCAGACCATACTACTGATTTTGGTACCCTAACATTTGCGTCACAAGAATGTATCTGTATAAGTAAAGTTTTATCTTTGGGGCTTTTAACAAGAGCATGCACATTAAGATTTGTTTTCATTGACTTATAATAAAATCTGTAAATTAATGCTAAAGGTTGGCTTCCTTTTAACATATCGTAACCTACAGTTTTAATGTTCAAAGTTAAAGCTTTTAAGATCTATGGATCACCTAAACTTAAGGTGAAGTCAGGGAAATAGTCAAAATGAATTGGTCCTTTTTGAAGATTAGATTCAACGACTACTAACATGCTAGTGTTGTACTCTTTATGTCTTGCACCTCTTAAACACAAAAGTATAGAGGCATTAATTCCTAGACGGACTAGGGGTTTTACAGCAACTTGGATTAATCCTATGTGAAGGAAATTCATTTTCTTTTCTCTAAGTTTTTTAATTACTTCTTTAAAAAGTAATTGACATGTATAATGATGTTTATTTAAAGCATAGACTTGTTCAACTGTTTTTACGCTGTAATCATTACTAAAAAACAAGGGTGAAAAACTTGATTTATAAATTTCTTTGGTTGGGACCTTGGGTATGTTCCAATCATGTGAATCTATATTTGCTTCAGGAATGTTATATTCTTCTTCATTAACTATATCAGGTAAAGAAGGTAAACTAGATCTAGAGCTCATAGAGGATGTGGATCTAAACAACCTAGACATAATTCAAAATATTTGTTAAGGACAAGACAACAAAATTGAAGACTTTCTACTTCCAAATGCTTCTCTTTAACGAGTCTTTAAGTGTTCTGAAATAGCTATTTGTGTGTCTTACTGTGTGTCCTCCCGACTTCTCTCTCTCTCTCTCTCTCTCTCTCTCTCTATATATATATATATATATATATATATATTAATCTCAAGCCAAGGTTTCAGCCACAGTTCATCCTACAAATCTCAAAATACACACTATTCAATTCAAATATCATACGTCACAGATCCTATGGTAATGTGCTCGTGATAATCAACTGAAACATATGAAGTCTCTCTAAGCCAAAAATGAGACAAATGACTCAGATTCCTAATGATGATGATGTGTTCAAGACGTTAAACAAACTAATGACAAGCAAACCGCAATTACAGTGTAACTCATGCTTAATCAACAACATAGCACAATTTTTTTATTTTTTTTTTTATTTTTTTTTTATTTTTAACAAAACAAATAGACAAAATAAAACAAACAAACAGACACAAACAAACAAATAGAGTGTTGTTCCACACCCCTAAACTTAAATGATACATTGTCCTCAATGTGTCAAGAGATACAATACCGTGGGATGAGTAAACCTGAGTGTGCAAAGGCCAGGCCATCCCCCAAACTTGAACACCAAAACACTATTTTCTCACAGAAACACGAATCACAAGGTTAATTGCCGTTAGAAAGAAAAAGAAAATGACATGAAATAAAATGACAAAGGAAAAAAGAATTCTAAAAATGAAGTGCGAAAAAAAAAAATACCGCACTTTCCCTGATCATTTGGATGTCCGTATTGTTCCATATTACCTACCTAAATTAATAGGCAAATAATTGTGTGTTCTACCCACAAGTGCACGAGGTAAACACAGTAGTATACTGTGCAAATACAGAATCATTCCCACGAGGATTGCTGAATCTTGCTTAAAATCAATTCCAAAAGTAAACTAAAACAAAGATTGGGTTGAGTTGATAATGATAAAAAGGTAGGACTTTGATATCCACCACTAATTATATTAAGCTAATATATCAATATGCCAATGTTTTGATCAAGTTATGTCTATCTAATGTTTGTCAACCTAAGGGCATGGGTGTATACTCCTTAAGCTATAGATTTCCCTAAGCAACGAGTTAGGCATGGGTGTATACTCTAACTCTTTTCTTTCCTAAAGGATTTAGCATGGTATATACTGAGTTGTTCTTGAGAAAAGCATATGTTCTATGTAAATCGACAAACACATGAGGCCTAGGGCATGAGTGTATACTCCTAGTTCCCCATGTTGATTAACCCAAGAATCCGGTGTGGATCTCTTTTGTTACTTATGTTAAACCCAGGACTCGGTCATCCAAATTGATTTAACTAACTAGTCCATACGACATGCATATGTTGATCAGACACACACATATGAGGAATTCATGCAAGCAGGTAATAATTAAGTTAAATAGCACAACAAGATCATCACAAAGGCGCCAATATTGAAATATTAACAAAACATAACTAGGGCTTCAATCAAGCCCTACTAATTAAATTAGCTACACATAGATTTGATGTTAAACATCTTCATAAAAGAAAAGAAAATAAAGGAAAAGAATAAACCCGAGACTTGAACTTGAAGAGCTCCTATTCTTCTCCTTACAAAGCATATCTATTCTAGAGGCTTAAGGGTCTATTTATAGGCTTTAGAAGTCCTTGACAAAGTAGTAAACCTAGGGATTTCATAGGGTTTCAAAACCTATTAAAATTGGGAGTTGGAAAACCCTAATATGGAAAGAGAGACATTCTGGCCGCCACCGGATATGTCTCCTGCGCACGGGTGCGATCGATCGCAACCCGTGTGCGCTCGATCGCAGGTCTGCGATCGATCCTTCTCTCATGTGCTCAATCGCTCCTGGCCTAAATTGTGCTTTGTCTTCTCGGGTACTGCACTCGATCGCAGGTACCCTGGGATCGATCACAGTGTCAGAGAGCTCCCAATTTTCCCATCTTCTCTCTTTGAGCCCAAATCATCTAGATTTACTTCATTTTCTTCCAAAAGCCTACAAAAGTATGAAAAACACAAAAAGGAATTAAAATGACCTAATTAACCAAAACCAAAGGGTTAAAACATACAAGTTAAGGGCTAAAAATATGAATATTTTAGCACTTAACAATGGTTAAGTTGGTATCGTAGCCTTTTTGACTCGAGTTAGTAAGTCCTTAGGCGTGTTTACACCTTATGCCCTAAAACCATCTGGTTTGGGAGTCATTGACTTAACACTCGCTACATGGGTCAATTAGAAAGCTTAAGGAAACCAAACATTGCACTGCCTAACCAAAAAGAAAAAAAAATAAAAAAGAAAATAAAGAAAATAAAAAGAAAAGAAAGAAAAAGAAAAGTTATGCCATAGATATTCATTCTAATGGAGATTTCAATGAACTTTGAGATATTGAGACTTTGCACATTATAATTAATTGGAAGCTTCATATTTATGTGCTAGTTCACTTTACATTATGTCGAACTTGTGATGCCTTAGCCTGTCTTTTGTAAGTGATAAGACTTTAAAATTCCAATTCATTATGAAGATGGAATTTATCTTTTTAAGCTTGCTAATGAATGAGAATCATGATTTTGAATGACACTTGAGTTTTGGATAACATGAACTCTTGCATAATGTTTGTGGATAATATTCCTGGAAAGCCCTCACGAGACTTCACTCGTCCTCTAGGGAATTCTGAGGGGTTTAAAAGGCTTATTGCATATGTTAAATGCAATCGTACATTTCACGGAAGATGGATTTATCTTTTTGTTTTTCATTTTGTTTTTAGTTTTGTATTTACTAAGGGACTAGCAATATGTAAGTTTGGGGGTGTGTTAAGTGCCAAAATGTTCATATTTTAGCCCTTAACTTATATTTGTTAATTCCTTAGTTTTGTTAGTTTATGCTATTTTAGTTCTTTTATGTGTTTTCTATGTTTTTGTAGGCTTTTGGAAGAATATGAAGCATTTTTGGAAGTCTGAGGCTTAAAAAGCAAAATTGGGAAAAGCTAGAGGTTCTAGCAGCGCACTACCAGCGAAATGACCAGACAAGCGCAAGGCGTGCACTCATGCACAAAAGAAGCAGCCTCGATCGCACCTGCGATCGAGCACTCTAATGAGTGCCAAATATTTCATAGTTGAACCTCTTTATTTACATTAGTTAATCCCTTAGCTATGTCGTTATCTAATGTTTTGTTTTAGTTTTGTGTTTTTAGTGTTTTATAGGTCGTTGAAGAAAAACTATAAATTTAAATTGCAAAGTTTGGAAGAAAGCACACTTTGAGAAGACCTAAATGATGTGGTTAAGTTTAACCAGATCTAAGAAAAGATTAAATTGGATTAAATTTCAAATTGGATAAAATTTCAAATTGGATTCAAATTCAGATTCTGCACATGTCTCAGTATTTTCACCATAACTTTCCACTAAAGTATCTGATTGAGGTGATTCAAGGGGCATTGGAAATCTGACTCAAAATACTACAGTTCATTGTGAAATAGAATTTTTCTAATTGAGACTATTACTATGCCAAAATATACAATATTTGGCACTCATCAAATACCCCCAAACTTACATTTTGCTAGTCCCTTAGCAAAACAAAATGAAAACAAGAAACATAAGTCCACTGTCGTGGGAGAGACGACTGCATTTAGCATATGCAACAAGCCTTTTAAACCCCTAGGCATCCCTAGTGAACGAGTGAAGTCTCGTGAGGGTTTAACAGAAATGATACCCACAAACATTTTTAGCACTATGTCATTGACAAACACAATTTCCACACAAACACATGGTTCTCACATCATGAGCAGGTTTAACAAAGTAAACACTACAATCAAATCATCAAGCCAACCACAAATCATTTAACTCAAAGGTGGAAATTTGAGACAACACAAGCTCTAATAGGTGCAAAGTGAGACTAACACAAAGTTAAGAGGCTTCAATTTTTTTCAAAGTTTGGTGTACCTCAAAATTCATAGGAATTCACATAGATGAAAACACCAAAGGCTTAAATCAAGACATGCATTTTTTTCTTTATATATATATATATATATATTTTTTATTTATATATTTTTTTTGTATAGGCTGTGCAATGTTCAGCTCCTTTAAGCTTTCTAATTGACCTATGTAATGAGTGTTGGGCCAGTAACTCCCAAACCAGATGGTTTTAGGGCACTAGATGTAAAACATCCCTAAGGCTTAATTACTCAAGTCAAAAAGGCTACGAAGCCAAACTAGCCATATAGTCAACCAAGTTGAATTTCTCATCTTTTTACGCGAACACTCAATGCTTAGTGAGGCATGAGGTGCGGTTACTCAATGAAAAGCTCAAACTGATGATGACACTTTTTTTTTTCTTTTTTTTTTTCTACCTTCAAGCCAAGGTTTCATCAACACTTCATCCTACAAATTACAAGGCACACCCTAATCAATCCAAATCTCATACCTCACAAACTTTATGCTAGTGTGCTTGTGATAATCAACTCAGACATGTGAAGTCTCTCTAATCCACCAAATGAGTCAAAGGACTCAGATTTCTAATGACATGCAGTGTTCAAAAAGTTAAACACACTAATGACATGCAAACCATAGTTATGATGTAACTCATGCCCAATCAACAACATAGCACAATTTTTTTTTTTTTTTTAACAAAACAAACAGATAAAAACAAACAAAAAGACACAAACAAACAGATAAAAACAAACAAAAAGACACAAACAAACAAACAGACAGTGTGTTTGTCCACACCCCCATAACTTAAATGACACATTGTCCCAATGTGGCAAGAGATACAATACCGTGGGATGAGGAACCGGAGTGTGCAAAAGGCTAGGGCGTCCCCCAAACTTGAACACCAAAACACCTGTCAAAATCTAACAGCAATATTTCCTCATAGAAACAAACATCAAAAGATTAATTGCTGTTAGAGACAAAAAATGAAATGACAAGAAATGAAATGACAAAAAGGAAAAGAAATCAAAAATAAAGTGCGGAAAATAAAAAGAAAGAAAAAATACCACACTTTCCCCGATCATTTGGGTGTCCAACCAATCCCTTCCACCCTTTCTTCTCAAGAATTTGATAGCCCTCTGGAAGGATGTTTAGCCGTCTCAGGTAGCCTAGTTGCTTGCTTCGAAGGATCTTCTTAGGAACATGGTTCCTAGATTTGTAACCTTGTGCGCATAGATCCTGGAGACGTTCAAAATGAGACAGCTTTTTGAGACATTGATAAGATGAAGCTTGGGGTCCATGGAGTGTCTCAAGTGGGATTGTGACAAAGCAGTGAGCTTCAGTACTCACTTCATTGTCATTGAACAGATTTTGGGGCTTAATTTGCTCACGGTGCTCAACTTACTCCAAGTGCTCCTCTTTCTCTTCCTCTTCATTGTTATCCATAATGAAAGGTTTCGCTGTTGATGAAGATGAGTTAGGGAATGATATCTCAGTGGTTTCCCCATTCTCAGTTCGCATCTTGGGAGTGGAGCCCAATAAAGCATCAGCTTGCTCAAGTAACTTGTCAAGGTCTAGGTCACATCCAAATTGAGCAAAGCACTTTCCCAATGGGTCCTCCAGACTTGGCTCATCAACAGTCTCCTCAACAATTTTGTCTCTCCCAACTGGGGTGGTGGCTTGGACATGCTCATGATAAGGATTGCTGGAATCATCCTCATCAATCATGTAGTGCCTTTCAGCCATCAACTGACTTTGAAGCTCTTCTTCCTCTATTCTGGTGAGTTCAGCAACTAAATGACCAAGTTGTCCTTCCAACTTTTCAATTGCTTGAGTGTTGGCCATGGCTGCATTCTTCACTTCATTTATGGCTTGGGAGTTGACCATGGTGGCATTTTTAAGCTCTTGCAAGGTTTGGCCATTAGACTGTATGAACTCTTTGAGGGTGTTTTCCAATGATAAATCTTGTGGAGGATAATTGCAGGGTGAAGGGGTAGAGGATTGGTTGTCGAACTGCGGATATTCAGGCTGGTGCAGTTCATCAAATTGGGGAGCATAATTTCCTGTAGCATTAGCTTGCCACGAGAAATTAGAATGGTTGCTCCAGTCTGGGGTGTAGCAATTGAAATTTGATTCAGACCCCGGACTGGAGAAGTTGGTGTTCATCTGCTCATGTGAAAAATTGAAAAATTGTCCCCAGGATGGACAATTACCTGAACTATGATAAGGGTTAGAGCAGTATGAACATGGTCCATGTGGGTGAAAATGGTGAGGATAGTTGGTATGAATGAGTGTCTTACGACTAGGGGTAGCATTAAAATTACCTAAAGGAAAATTCATGCTTATCCTCACTCTTTAAACAAAACACACTTCCACATGAAACATTAATCAAATTTTTTTGGTTTTTGTTGGTTTTTTTTTTTTTTTTGAAAATAAAATAAATAAAAATACCAAAAATTTAAAACAAAAACTCACAAAACAGACCAAACATAAGTTTGGCAAAATTCAAGGTGCTGGCTCGTTTTGGTGCAGTCTGCGGAGGTGCGCTCGAGCGCAGGTGAGGAGTGATCGAGCGCAGGTGGAAGTTGGTCCGGCAGGTGTGCTGTTGATGTGCGTGTGCGCTCGAGCGTAAGCGAATTGCGCTCGAGCGTATGTTTGTTGTGCGCTTGAGCTTAGCTGGAGAGGATTGAGCGTAGGCGCGCTTCCTCTGCTGCCTTATGCTTGAGTGCACGAGTGAGGTGCGATCGAGCGCACTGGCAGGGAGTAGATTTCGCAGAACTGCAGAAAAAAATGAAAACAGAAACCAAACTTCTTTTTTTTTTTAATGGTTAGATGAAACAAAACAAAAACAAATAAAAATAAAAATAAACAAAAATTGCAAAAAGAAAATGAAACAAAAATCTACCTAAACTAGTAGAAAAATAAAATCAATTTTCACAAAAACAAACAACTCCCCGGCAATGGCGCCAAAATTTGATGTACAAATTTAATTGTACTCGCAAGCGCACGAGTCGTGTGCAGTAAAGTGTGTGCAAGTGCGAGGTCGAATCCACAGGGAGATGTGTTTGCAAAAATTAATTTTCTAGTTTAACCTAATTTTATCTTAACCTAGTTTCAATTTTTGTAATTGTGTCGTGCAAAATCATAAACTAAATTAAACAATTTGAGAATAAGTAATGTCAAATTACTAAGGTTTCCGAATCCCCCTCGCCAAATCAAACAACATGTCTTGCATTTTATGCATACAATATTCAATCCAAATACATTGTTCAAAAGTTGTAAACATGCAAATGAAATCATTCGATGAATCCATCCGTTAAAAGAATCACAACGAATATTTAATTGAGATCAAATCATCCACTGTATTCGTAGATCACAATGGATATTAGTCTCAATCCAATCATTCGATGTACCCCCAGACGAAACACAACGAATATTAAATTAAGCATGAGTATATTACCAACATTTAATCAATTAAACTTAATTAAACTGTTGAATTGGCTTTTGAACAACACTATATTATCAACATTTAATCAATTAAACTTAATCAAACTGTTGAATTGGCTTTTGAACAACACTTTCATAATATAGTCTCATTGTATGTACAAAACGACAAGACATGTATGTTTATCAATGACCAGGCTTCATCTTCAACCTTAGTTGAAGGTTTTAGCCTCTCATGATAACAAAAACGATAAACACTTGAATTGACATCATGAGAAAAATAAAACTTACAATGGAACTGGAGTTCAAAGCTCCAAAAACCTAGAAAAGTAGAAAATTGACAAAGTACGGCGCCCCCGGCGCATCTTCGTACGTTTACAGTGAAAAAGAATGATATTTATAAGCTAATTTTAGGGTTTTAGCGCTGCCAGGTCGGCCGAGTGCGCTCGATCGCACTCTATATGCGCTCGATCGCACTCGTGCAGCATGTATGTTGCTGCGCAGGGCGCGAGTGCGCTCGAGCGCACTTCCAGTCGGAATTAGCCTAATCTTGTGAACCATGACTTTGTAGATCTTTGAGTTAGCTTCCCAATGACACCAAGATCACCTCAATCCAAGCTATAAAACTCTAGATATGGCCTTTTTAGTGGGACTCATCGAGTGCGAATCATTGCTCGATCCCAATTTACTACCAATGCTCCATGAAGTGTCTTAAGCCCCAGAATGAGTTGCAAATATCACCTTAAAACCGCATTTTTCTCTTAACAGCCTGCAAATCACTAAAACACCAAAACTAACCAAAACATCAGAAAATAATAAAGCAAAAGGCTTAGCAAATGCAGATTAAGGGGTCCAAATATGCAATATTTGGCACTCATCACCTAGAAAACATGTATTCCTATCCAACCCTACAAACTATTTCCGTTACATTTTTCTCTCAAAATACTTCACTAACTTAAGCATCGAAGGCCCTTTTAGGCTGGCATCACTCTGGTATACTTTCTCCTTGTTTTGCGGGAGACCGTTGTCTAGTTTGGCCATGCAAAAATCTGCTTCAACAAGATGTGTTCCTAGCTCAACAATTCAATTTTTTAAAAAATTAAAAAAAAAAAAAAAAAAAAAGAAGAAGAAAAGAAAAAGAAAAGGGTTTTGTGTCATGACTAGGTTTTAATTTATTTCAATTTTGAATTTCTGCGAGATACTTTTTTTTTGTTTTTGATAAGTAATATTGTATATATCAAAAAAAGTACAATGCGCATCTAGGTACACAAAAAGTATACATAGGTAACCCAACTTAAAACCCAAAGACAAAACCCAAAGACAAAACCCAAGAAAACCCAACCCAAAAACCCAACAAGTAGCCACAGCCACACGGTAAAACCAAAGAAAAAGACCCAGAGACTAAAGCCTACACTAGCCCAACACCAGCCCTAACAACCAAAGCCCCTAATGCACCTCTAGAGAAATGGTAAGTGCGTTTTTTGTCCCAACACAATTCCACCGGCGCTGGCACCTCTCGGGAGAAAGTCTCCCTCTAGCCGCATAATTGATGGAGCATTCTAAATTCTTGAATTCCCTCTTTCATTTTACTTTTGGGGTATAGGGCTCCCGCTCCTCTAACTGAATATCATCACGAAACATAATGAAATTGAAAGAATGATACACTGCTTGTTGGTAAACACGTTTAGACCAAGTTCCAGTATATCCCGATTGAGTTTATATCCATTCCATTTACAGACATACACAATGTCTAAATTGTATAATTCCCCAACCAGGGGTAAATGATACATTTACCATTAATGTCTTTTCCCCCTCCCATAACATACATGGAAAAGGCAATAGCATGTCAAACAAGAATTCTTACTAACTCTAATATAAACGCAAAATAGAGAGAGATTAGGAGATTATCTGAGACAACTTAACCTGCTAGGTACTTCTTTCACTATTTCATTGCTGGATGCATTTGCAGCATACAAACTCAAGCTGTATGTATGCCAGAAACCTATCCAATAACCATACCCTTCTCTTGTCATATTGACACAAGAACTTCATGAACCTTGACATTTTTTTTTTTTTTGAAAAGTATGAACCTTGAGATTTATGCACCATGTTAAACTGATACACTCTCATATGAGACTAACTTTAATAACATTGCCAAAATAATGCCAGACAAAGTTGAAAAAAAAAGACAAGCTAGAGACACAGATTCTAAGCTAAAGAGCTCTCTGCTAACTATCCCATAGCTGTTACGGAAGAAAAGAAAAAACAGTGGGGAAAAAAAAGGAGGGCTTGCAAGAAGCTTAAAACAGAAGTATGGGATATATAAGGTGATAAGCAGGAAGCTAACAGGAATGTAAAGAGAAGTACTGTACAGTGATAGACTTACAAAATGTAAAAGAAAAACAAGAACAAAAGGAACACTAACAAAATTTGCTTGAAAGCCCTAAAAACAAACAAACAAACTGATATTAATATGCCGCAAACTTTCGCTAAAAACCCAAAAAAGAAACAGAAAATGTAAATAAGAGTGGATACAAAGAGGGTACACAACTAATTCTCTAGCACACTTTCATGCACTTCACAATGGAAATTTATACTAAATAATTTTTCTTCCTGAATTAGAACTTTTGACACCTTGCATGAAATTTAAAAACAGTTTCTAGAAGACAGTCCCAAAAGGCTCCTTGAAAAATACAGATCTGCAGCCTATATTGAACACTAATTCCTGCAAATCCAAATGTTAATTAATTCCAAGAAGGAACTCTTGCCAAGAAATTTTTCATGTCCAAGATTCCTTCAAACTGTCAAAACATCAACTAGCCCTGCATTATTCTCCTCTACATGAAGAGCCTGAGAGTTGATGCAAAGAAAAACAACTCCTCAATGAGTTCCAAGAAGGAAGAGTACACGGAATGGACTTAGACCCCATTGCTGATGACACTAATTTGAGTATCTTCTCTTTTACCATATTTACTTCCACATCCTTGACCTAATTAGGACGAGCAACTGGCAGACCAGCAGTTATATGCCATTGGATGTGTTAAAACATATACTTCCTTTATGGAGTAGCTGCAAGAATAAAGATAGCAGATGGCCATCAATTAGCTAAACACAAACATCTTCCAGCTTCACCTTTCCAAAGAGTAATCAGGGGCAGAACCACATACATTTGAGTGGGGGCAATTGCCACCACTGAAATATTAGAAAAACCTACATTAGTTAAAATTTTTAGAAAAGTTTAGGTGTTTATCTAATTGTACCCACTAAGATCAGATATCAAGTTAAGGATTTTTTATTTACATAAAACTTGATATTGTAATTAATTGAAGAGTCCAATAACTTTCTTTTCAATCAAACTATACAATCAATTGAATAGTTTTTCAAAAACTTGTTCTTGAATTGAGTCAAATGCTTGGTTTTTATATGCAATGGGAGTTGTTCCGTAGTTTAGGATTTAAATTCATTATTTTTAATGGATTAAAATTATTTTTGTTAGAATATTTCTAATATTAAAATTATTATAGAGTGGAATCGATTTCTTAGAATATTTCTTATACGGTAATTTATAGTTAAATTAAAACCCTAAAGCCTAAACCCAAAAGCTTAAGATTAACCTAAAACAAAACCCAAAACCCAGAGAACACAACATCAATTCAATACTCAAAGCTCAAGATTAGCCCAGAAGATTAAGACAAAAAATCCAAAAAAAAAAACCCAAAAATCTATACCCAAAACTCAAGATTATCACAGAAGATTAAGAGAAAAAAAAAAACCAAAAAAAAACCCCAAAAATCAATACCCAAAAGCTCAACCCAAAAGATAAAGAGAAAAATATACCCAAAAATACCCAAAAATAAATAAATAAACCACAAGAGGAATCTAGATATAGAAGGAGATAATATTTATCTCATAAGAGTTTACATTGTATTATAATTCATAGACTAGATTAGATATAGTTTAAATATTATATTATCTACTCCTAGAGTTAGAGACGTAGTCATTATATAGATACCAAGATAATTACAAACTCTATACTCTATAAATAATATACGTATGATGTACTGCTAGGCATTGAAAACCTAAGCACGTTCACATGAATTTCTCCCTCACTATATATTTTCCCTAGCCTCTCCCCGCGCGGCCCGCCAGTCGCCCCTCTCTTCATCTCCATATCCCTATCTCTCTCTCCGGCGCCCATTGACCCGCGCGGTTGGCCAACCCACCGGCCATCTTCTCCAGTCGAAACCGGCCGGCCTCTCTCTACGGCGCCAGTCCCCCCTTGTCTCCATCTCCATATCCCTACCTTTCTCTCTCCGGCGCCAAGTGACCCGCGCGGTTGGCCAACCCACTGGCCATCTTCTCCAGTCGAAACCGGTCGGCCATCCCCCTCTCCATCTCCCCGATCGATCGACGCGTGCGTATCCTCTCTCTACGGTGCCCAGATAGTGCTCTCTCTCCGGCTGGCGATTATTCCGCCGTTACTGTTCCTGTACTGGTGAGTCTCTCTCTGTCTCTGTTTCTCTTTGTCTCTGCTGTCCCTTTAAGTTGTCGATTTGGGATTGTAATAGTCAGATTTTTGATGTATTATGATTTTTAGGAGAATTAGGGATTTTAAATTCAACAAAGTTTTCTCTGCTTTTAGGATTATACTCCTAAATTAGGAGTTTAATAAGTATTAGACGATTCTAAAGTTTTCTCTGTTTTGTTTGATTTCTGGGTTGTATAATTGTGTTTAATTACCTGCTTGTTCTATGTTCTCATTATTGTATTGAAAAGAGTAGGATTAGACGATTCTAAAAGTGTTGGGTTGTTTTGTTGGATTACTGGTTTTCTGGGTTGTGTAATTGTGTTTAATTACCTGCTAGGGGGGGAGAGAAGTCAGATTATATTAAGAAATAAGAATATATGCTGCTTATTATTACCAAGAGTGCCTTAGAATATGCAGTGCCAGGTAGCTTGGTTGGAAAATAATTGTAACCCTTATCTACCATGCAGTAATTCTCCTTCAACTTTTCTCTATATTTTCCTTCCAATTGACCAAAGATAGAAAGAATTCCCACATCGAAAGAGAGCTGTGTAGGATCAAGGAGAGATATGCATATATTAGAAAAACAATATCCAAAAAAGTTGTATTTTAACTTACGCAGAATATTTAATTGAAATTAGAAGTGAATGTTCTACGACGTCAATTACCATACAACAGTCGTATAGTAATGTATTAAATGAATACTTTGCCGGATTCCCAAGTGACGAATCCTTGAATGTTTTGATCAATATATAGGACTCCTCTCATAAGACTCCTTTCATGTCCATATTCATTGTTTCATGGGATTCTAAAACAATTGAACCAAGTGGCCATATGCCTATACGGTTAAGATAGATTTTTTATTAGACAAAGATTTTCCCAAAACCTAGCTATGTACCCCATGTCAACTAGGCATTTATTTTCAAAAACTTTCCTTTAAAACTAACTTGAGTTTGTGAACGGATGAATGGATATATATATATCTATTCTAAAGAAGATTTTATAAAACCAAAGACAAGAAACCCTAAACAAAGAGTTCCAAATTGCCACCCATCTCTTTATTCTCTTATTTTCTCAAAACTTTTACCTTCCCTCATTTTTCTCTCAAGAACCCTAGCATTCTAAACACTGCACGCAGCCGTCTCTCTATCTCCCTCTTATTCTATCATTTTATCTTTTCAAGAGCACCAGAACTTAGCACTACCCATTCTTCTTCAAAGAAAATCTACGACTGTCTCTCTCTTTCTCATTCTTTCATTATTTAAGAAATGCCAAAACCTATAAATAACCATTAATCCTCAAGGAAATTTACATATCTTTCTCTACCTCTCTCTCCAACGCCACATACTACACAAGGTTCTCAAAACATTTTGTCATCCTCTCCAATTTTCTTCTCCCACTTGATTTCTTTTATTCACCCTAGTTGATTTCTTTTATGCTTTCAATTTAATATGCAAGTATAATTGTTGTTCATACTTGTACTATGTCTTGTAGATGAAAAATCTACACCATACGTATTATTGAAAATACTATATGGGATATGTCTCTATGTTAACACAACAAATTTCAACTTGGGCCTTTATTTTCCGTACCTGGAAGAAATCAATATTTCAAATAAATATATTTTTATTGCTTTTGACTTGTCAACCACCATGTTCATGACCTTTCTCATGTCACCTTTTAATTTGACATAATGACATGAAAGAAATCTGGGGGGGGGGGGGGGTTGTAGCCTTGTAGGGGTAGGTGCTTCCTAGGTAGAATGGGGGCGCTTCCTAGGCAAGCGACCCGTTTTAAAAAAGGGGGCCCTTGCTTTAAAAGGGGTCGCTTGCCTAGGAAGTGACCCCTTTTAAAAAGGGGGTGTTTTTCACAACTAAGCGCCCCCTTTTAAAAAAAGTGGGCTCTTTGTTCCAAAAGTCCCCTTTTGAGGCGCTTTTTAGTAGAAAAACGTCTCAAATTTAAATTCTAGTCGCCATAAAAACCGATGTTTCCCAAGTACCCCTAATCAAGCATTGCGAAATCGATAGGGACATTTTTTTGGCCAAAAATGCTCCAAATAACCATGTCACTAAACCTTGTATTTTTGGTGGTGTAATGATTGTGTTTTAAGTTGATTTTGGTTTTTGGTTAATGAGCAACTCAGCCTAATGGTTGTTTCAGGCAGTTATTAATGATGTTTTTTTGAGCTAGAAGTTTAGGCTTTTGTTTTTGGGTTATGTTTTGTTTTGAAAAAGTTTTTAGTTTTACTTGCTGGTCAGACTGTTCTGTTTTCTGGGTTCTCCTCGGATTTGCGGAAACAAAGCTGTTAAATCCAATGTATTCAATACATGTGCTATGGTCTGTTTCTACGAATTGTGTTTCTAAATCTGAGTTACTTTAATTTACTTGGAATATGATGCTTGTTTTTAAGGAGTATGTTATTTTTTGATTCCCTATTGATTCCTCACTTCTTGCCATCAAATATATTGAGAAAAAGATCAAAAGTCATATAAAGTATTGGGTTTTGGTCTAATAATTGCAGCGCAACTGACGTTTCCCACGGTTGCCCACCGCCACGCTCCTCACTCCGCAGCTGTCAGACTAAAGTTTGAGGTTTCCGAGCCCAATCCATCAACACCCCTTGCCTCCTCGCTTTGGAATCATCGACTGAGCGATCGCGGTTTCTGGTTTGTTGAAGAATGGGAGAGAGAAAGGTGCTGAACAAGTACTACCCGCCGGACTTTGACCCCTCGAAGCTTCCGCGGGTTCGGAGGCCCAAGAACCAGCAGATCAAGGTCCGCATGATGCTCCCCATGAGCATTCGCTGCAACACTTGCGGCAATTACATCTACAAGGGCACCAAGTTCAATTCCCGCAAAGAGGACGTCGTCGGCGAGGTTGTTTTTCTCTCCCCTTTGGCTTTAGGGCTTCCTAACAAAATTGAAAGCTTACATAACTGTTATATTTCCCAACGTTGAAATTTTTTGTTACTATTAAATTTTTCTTATTTAATTAAATTTTAGGATTTTTGTCTGCTAAACGTGCTTAAGTTGATTGAACAAAAATTTCAAGTTTAGTAGATTTTTCTTATTTGTTTGCTTAGATTAAAATTTATCATTGGACATTCTGAAATTTATCAATGGTAGGTTGGGTTGAGTTTTGAGCCATTGTTTCTTTTAAACCATGACTATTCTCTTGGTTTAATCTTAGTCCCATATCTTGTATAAAACACAACCTATCCTAGCTCAGAGAAACATGCTAATGTTGTTAAAAGATTTCTAGTGATATTGGTTGTTTAGAGCACAGAGGGTGAGGTGACTAGAATGCCCGAGTGTCAGCCTTCATAGTTATTATTGCTCCTTTGTTTTCCCTATTCCGGTATAGTACTTGTGCGGCAGGTTTCTTAGTGCGAGATTTGAATATGTGATGTTTAGTGAACTCACTGAACTGTATTATTAATGTTTAATCATTTGCAGGCATATTTAGGAATTCCACTATTTCGATTCTATTTCAAATGTACAAGGTGCTCTGCTGAGCTCACGATGAAGACAGACCCTCAAAATTCTGACTATATCGTTGAGTCTGGTGCAACACGAAATTTTGAACCTTGGCGTGAAGAGGATGAGGTAAAAATTTTATATATCACGTTGTTATCAGCATAGCTTGTGACTTCATTGATAAGGTATTCCTTTTATCAGCTAACAGAGTCGGAGAAACAGAAAAGGGATGCTGAAGAGATGGGAGATGCGATGAAATCTTTGGAGAATAGAACCTTGGATTCAAAAAGAGAGATGGATATACTGGCCGCACTAGATGAGATGAAGTCTATGAAGGTACTTGCTTTAGTAAATGTGTTTTCTTTAATAGGGCATCCATTTGACAGTGAAAAAAATTGGGGTCTTTAAGGGTTTGAATAGCTTTGTAACTTGTCCTTTAGATTTGTTGCCATGAAATCATCATCCTGTGTATGATATTTTTGTTTTTATTTATCAATTAATACATTGATGAAAACTCGAAGGTAATGAGATTTTGGTACTAATGTGTGTTTTCCCCCTTGTTTTTGCAGTCCAGACATGCAACTGTGAGTGTAGATGCCATGCTTGAGGCCTTGCAGCATACAGTTGTGCAAAAGGTATGATTGATCTGCTCTATATATAGGGTGGGGAAGATGATGATTGCTGGTGTGGGGAAGATGAAGATTTATGGGGTGGGGAAGGAGATTTTCCTTACCCTTTTGTTGGTTTCCCTCTTGCCACCCGCTTAGACTGGGCTTTGATGGGAGATCCGTGTGAGGGGATTGATGTCATCCCTTGGAAGCTTAAGGGTAGAAGGGAGCTTAGGAACCTAGAATGCTCTATAGACTATAATGTTAAGGAGTATCCTCTAGTGGGGGAAAGGTAAGATTGACGCTTTCTAGTGTTGAGTGCCTCGGGGGGTTTTGGGCTCTGTTGTATTTTGGGCTTTGATTTTGAGCGCATGTCGGGTGTTGGGTTTTGTGGGTGGTCTTGTTGTTTTGTTTGGGTTTCTTGCTTGTTTGGAGCCTCTTTATGTATACTGCCTGTGTAGTTAGAGGTGTCTTATAGTTTTTAATAATATAAATTCATTACTTATTATAAAAAAATAAAAAATAAATAAAAAATAAAAAAGACCATATGGTTTTGACTATTGATGATTTGTATGTTTACAGGAGAAAAAGTTGGAAGAAGAGGATGAAGCACTTATAAAATCAATATTTCATGTCAGTACATCCATTCTACTTTACCGTCCTCTTCTCCTTTTTGTTGGGGGATATTTGTTTCTAAGTTAGTTTACTTTGTTAAATCTTTAGCAGAATTCAAAAGATTATGTTCGAAGAATTCATGATGAAGATCTTGATGATGATGATGATGAAGATATGATTCAGCTTTCAAGTGGCAATGGTGAAACATCTTTTGATCAACCGAAGGTATTGTTTTGCTGTAATGATAGTTTGTGTCTTGTTTTGGGATAACCTTTGTTTTAGGTTCTTTGCTGCAGGTAGTTTTCTCTTTGTTATTATCTTGGAAAACTTAAGCTTGTGAACTTATGTTTGCTGCACATGATTCCAATGCAGAGAAGAAAGGTCTTTAAAGAGCTTCCTGGTAACCCAATAAATTCTTTGGCAAGAGCAACTTTTGCTGATTGTCCCACCAACAAAGGTATGTGACATGTTAGATTTTTTCCCCTTTTGTAGTATAGAAGTAGGAGTGCATTGCAATTATTCATTGACATTTTTTTTAAAAAATAAAATAAAATAAAATTTATAAAGAATCGAAACATTAAAACACAAGACGCAACTTAGGTATACAAGAGGACGCCTAACTAGAAAAAAAAAAAAAAAAGGTCGGTCAATGAAATCATGAAAAGAAAGCATAAGGAAAGTCTAAAGAAGCGGCTTAGTGGTAAAGAGTGACGAAAAAGGACTTCAAATCCACCACTGTCCTCTTGCGGTCTTCAAACTCCTATCGTTTCTTTTCCTCCAAATACACCACAAAAGATAGGATGAAGCCATCTTCCACACTGCTGCACTCTAGGGATTGCCACTCAACCCTCTCCAATAAGTGAAAAGGTCGACCACGTTTTTAGGCATTACTCAAGTTAATCCAGCACGATTAAAAATAGCGCTCCATAAGGCACTTGCCACATCTGCACTATGACAAAAAATGGCTAATCAGTTTGGAGCTTTCTTAGTGCAGTACTACATGGCACATTACTAGGAGGCTATGATACCATTTGTAACTGCATAGGGAAAAGCTTTAGCCACATCTGCGCTATTACTCCGAAAGGGCTAGTCAATTTGAAATTTCCCTACACTCACTTATAAAGCCCAATTTCACCTAGTATATAAGCAATGTGAGACTTAGCACCCTTAATTATCTCTTATAAACTTCCCACTCTATGTGGGCTACCTATCTCTTCCCAATATAGGACTAGGGTGTTACAAACTCTTACCCTTAAACTCTTGACGTTCTCGTCATGGCCACGTTATGCGGTACTAATAGTACCACTTGGCATTTCTAGGTAGGTTTTATACCATTTGTAACAAGCTAGAGAAAAGTGCTAGCCACATCTATGCCATGACCCTAAAAGGACTCAAGTCAATTTGAAGGTTTTATAGAATCACTTATAAAGTTCAGCTTCACCTAATAGGTAAACAATATGAGAATTTTTGCACCCATGAGCATCTCTTATACACTTCGCATTCTATGTGGGCTACTCATATATTCCCATATGGGACTGGGATGTTACACAATCTCATAGTGAAGAAAAGGATGATCCACAGACTCCCCATACATACAACACAGTTCACGACAATGACATGCGACTTAGATTATTCTTGGTGAGGAGTTTTCCTAGGGCAGCCGACCAAGCAAAGAACGCTGCTCTCATGGGGACCTTATTCCACCAAATATACTTCCAAGGAAATGGAGTACCAACATGGGGACAAGGAAAATGATCTAACGTCTAACAATACTCTCTTGGAAGGGACCCAACAAAGGTTGTCTTCACGTCCCTAGCCCACTTTGAGGAGTACAAGAAATTGAAGAACGAAGCAAAGACTTTCACCTCCCAATCATGAGCTGTTCTAATAAAGCTTATGTTCCACTGAAGAGTTACTATAAGTCTCCAAATGATCCACCACAAAAGTATCCTTAACGCGAGCTATATTATACAAATATGGAAAAACTTTCTTGAGGGCCTTATCTCCACACCACGAGTCATTCCAAAATTTATTCTTAGAGCAATTTCCTATCTTAAATCTGGTATGAATAGCAAACTCGCCCAAGCCCTCTTGATATTTTTCCATAACCCCACCCCAAATGACCTATGAACCTCATTAGAGCGTCACCCAACCTATGAGCTACCATAATTAGAATTCACTACAACTCTCGACAACCCCTCTCTTGGGGAAGTGGTTGTGGCACACGATTAAAAAGGAGCAAATTATGAATCCCTAATCTCCTTCAAAAATTAGAGAACAAACATTGGACCAGTTTACTAGGTGATATTTGAACTCTTCACCTAGTCCACCCTACAAAATATCCCGATATAGTTTCTCTGCGTGATTGTCAACACCAGCCTAAAGGGAAAAGAAACAAGAAATACTTAGCTAGATTTGGCCTTAAAAGAGGCTCTCAGAGGAAGACCAATATACTTTGATAGTAAAGAAGAAACCCCACATCCGAGGTTATTGGGTAGTCCATCAACATTAGTAACATTCCCCGCAAGAACCAATTATGACTTATCCATATTAATTTCAAACTGAAAACAACTTCGAAGCAAAAGAATAAAGCACGTAGATAGTAGAGGTGGTTAGGGTGTGCTCCACTAAAAATGAAGGTGTCATCTGCAAACATAAAGTGAGAAATGTTTAATCGCACTAAAGTTCTTAGACCCCACAAAAAAAACATGAAAGAAGCCCTTCATGTTTAGGAGCAGAAAGCATTTAACTTTGAGCTTCAATGACTAATAATAGCAGTGACAATGGCAAAGGATCTCTCTGTCTCAGATCCTGGGAGTTACTGAAGAAATCATAATGTTCAGGAGCAGAAGCATTTAACTTTGAGCTTCAATGACAATGACTAATGATAGCAGTGACAGTGGCAAAGGATCTCTCTGTCTCAAATCTTGGGAGTTACTGAAGAAACCTTAATGTTTCCCCATTCACCGAAACAGAGAAGCACATAGAAGAAATACAAAACTCAATTTAAGAATGCTATTTCTCCCCAAAACTACATCTTCTCAACAAATACAATAAGAATTTTCAATTAACATGATCATACACATTCTCAATAATGTTGAAAGGGCAGTGTAAACTTAGGATTTTCTTTCAATTGATATTATGTTATTTTTCCACCTTTATGGTTTCTCTGAGTTTATGCGTAGTCATTGCCGAGTTCAACTTTGAAGCCTTAAAAGATTAACCCATAATTGGAATCTTGTTTGTTCTGGATTTGCATGTGTGCACAAATACATGTTTTTTTCTTTTTAGAGTAATTATATGACACCAATCTTAGAGTATGCAAATTGTCTTTCTCTTATGCTTTATGAGGTGCACAATCAAAGAGAACACGAATATGGAATTGCCTAATTTATGTTACATTGAAGGCATGTGATTGAGGTTGACTCATTAGTTTTGATAATTACTCCATGTCAACAAAAGTAGTCACATTAATGGTGATATAGGATATCAAGAGGGAACCCCAATGTTGTGTCATGTGAGTATGTTATGTAGTAGGGGAAGAATGGTGTCAACAAATTTATTGGATTAGTTA
Source organism: Corylus avellana (assembly GCF_901000735.1). Taxonomy (NCBI): domain Eukaryota; kingdom Viridiplantae; phylum Streptophyta; class Magnoliopsida; order Fagales; family Betulaceae; genus Corylus; species Corylus avellana. The sequence goes on along the minus strand of NC_081541.1, from coordinate 21,194,794 downwards.
ATCATATATAGTTTTGGTATCATATCAGGCTCTTACATAAAGCAAGAGTTTTTTCCCCTCTTCCGAGGAATTGGGGCTTGGGGGCAGGGTTTGAAGCAGCCATCGCTGTTTCCATCGACAGTACCATTGCCTTACATACATTGCGTGTACATGCTTCTAGGAGAAAGTACTAGCTTTCTTTATTACACCTTTTTCTATTTGAGTTAAAATTGCAATATTGCTGCTCAATTTACATGGATTTCTCCCATCTAGAAGATTGATTCCTAAATATAATATAGATGATTTGATCTAAATTTGATTTCATCTGGCCTATTCTAACAAAGCAAATACGAAACAAGGTCTTTATCTGTTTCAATGAGTATGCCAATGTATGTCTCTGAGACATGAATTTTAGCTGTTTCTTTGGAAATACCATTGGTAATACCTTGGGTAAAGGAGCAGAAGGTATCTTTTTTATTATGAGAGAGAATATTTTGAGCACAAGGTGATATATTATTTTGTAGTGCTACTATTGACTGCAAGGAAAATTATATAATTTGTTGAACTTTTTTCTGTTTTTCAAATATGGCATAAATTAGTTTGGATCAATTGTGGTATTTCCCATCGAGTAGTGACATTCATGTTTAATAATGTTTGGTTGTTGACAGAAAATGAAGGTGGTTCAGGGGCTCCTGGTGATGCTAAGTTAGCAATCAAGTCTTCAACCGTTAGGATTTCAGTTGTTAAGAAAGCAGCCTCTAAAGATAGCAATTCAGCAAAATTGGAGAAGAAAGATAACACAAGTAAACTACCAGTTGTTCCAGAAGATAGCAGTTTAAAGCATACAGGCATTGCACTAGCCTCTCTCTTACAAAACTATGAAAGTGATGACGATTAGTGGGTGATTGTATAACCATTACTTTCTTTCCCAAGATTGTTAGAAAATTCATTTATGATAAGAGTAATGCTATATTCCACATTTGTATCTCACAACTAGCTAACAATGTTGATGTGACAATATCAACTAATGTTTCTCATCCTTCAATACTAGAGTGTTGAATTTGGGGATTTCTATCTTTTTTTTTTTTTAAAAAAAAAATTATTATTATTGAATTATTTCTTGTATCTTTTTTAATGGCCAATCAAGGTAGAATCTGATAAGATTTACGTCGAACACTCGTTAGAGTTTTTGCAATGATCAGCACATTTCCAAAAAAACTGAGATTGAGCGACAAGTGATGGAGATTTTATTCGTGGGGCTCATTCGACTGAGCACAAGTCTTTTTTCCTCACCAATTTTATTGGTAAAAAAGAAAACTACGGGTCGTGGCGATTTTGTATGGATTATTTAGCGTTGAACATGATCACCATTAAAGACTAGTTTCCAATACCAACGGTAGATGACATGTTGGACGAGTTGCTTGGGGTGCTATCACCAAATCCGAGTGCACTCCAATGATATTCTCAAAACGGCATTTCGAAAACCCATAGTGGCCATTATGAGTATGTACTAATGCCATTTAGGTTATACAATGCTCCATCTACGTTTCAAGCGGCCATGAATGAGGTATTTCATTTTCAGCCCTATTTACGTAAAGTTTTTATTAGAATTATTATTATTATTATTATTATTTTATGATATCCTAATTGACAGTAAAAGGTGGGAAGAGCATATGGACCATCTCCGGGAAGTTTTAGAGGTATTAAGTGCTCATCAATTTTTTTGTAGAACCCTCCAAATGTGTAGCTGGGGCTCGTGAGGAGGACTGTTTGGGCCACATTGTTTCCTTTGAAGGTGTGTATGGATAATCTTGAAATTGAAGCAATGCAATCTTGGCCCACACCAAAATTCATTATGGAACTCCAAGAATTTTTGTCTCAAGGGTTATTACTGCAAATTTGTACGGAATTATAGGCTTATTGCGGCTTTGTTGATTGAGTTACTAAAGAAGGAAAATTTTGGGTGGAACCAAAGGCTGCTTTTGAAGAATTAAAATGGGCTATGGCCATTTTATTGAGTTGACCTCAAAGGGCTTCTAGAGTAGTTCTCTTAAAGCCTGCTCTAGTTTCACTGAGTGCATTATTTTAAAGCTACTGTTTTTCTTTAAAAATAGGAAAAATCTAAAAAAATCAACGAAAAAATCACTTACACCAGATTCCTAAACATTGGATATGTTACAGTGCTACCCAATGTATAAGCAAGCTCCCCTATAGCTTTCATATATATTATTTAAACACAAAATATTTCTCTCTCCTCTCTTTGCCTTTCATTAGGGACTGTGTTGGTATTTTGTAAAATATCTGAGGGTAAGTAGGAAACTTTTATTTTGTAAAGAAATAATATTTAATTGGTTTAGAATATTTTGAATCAACAAGTGCTTGTAAAAAAAATCAATGGCTGATTTTCATTGCTAAAGTTATCCTAGTTATATTATAGTTGTATAACAGTCTACTAAATAACATTATTTAAAAATAAATGAGTGATATTATTTATTAGACTATTATATGGCTGACGTACAACTAAAATGACATAATAATAAAAATTAACCTTTTTTAAGCACAAATCTAATGACTAATTTTAAATACTACATTATTAAGTTATATCACCGTGTATACTAATTTATTAAATAGCATGACTCTTTCAAGAAATGGGGATGGAAAATCAAATAGTCTATTGGGTCCAAAATGGTGTTGGTCAATGAGAAAAAAATAAATGAGGACGGCATGAATTTCTTATCCATAGGCATGCAATGATTTGATTTTTCATCGGAATCTTTTGTTAGACAATGTTAAACACATTTTCTGGTCAGTTTCTACAACGAGAATCTTTTGTTTTTTTGGTCGGATTCTCATCCATGCATGCAAAATCCGCGCAAGATCCGTAGTAGCGGATTGAAAGGGGTACCTGCTGTGAGGCGAGCTTAATTGCCTTTCTTCCTCTATCTTACAACTTTTTCACGTGGAATATTGTTGTTAGAAAAATTAGTTATAGCTAATTATAATCACCCCTAAGCTTTGAAGGGGTGATTATAAATAGAAAATACATGTGAAGATGGAATAAAATAGAAAGATTATTGGAGCATTTCCAACTAGGGGTGTTAAGAGAGCAAGCTGCTCGTGAGTGAGCTTGTACTCGACTCAAATATTAACTGAAGTGTTTCGTAAACACGAATCCTGACTCGAATATTAAACGAAGCAAACTTGGCTCGACTCGGCTAAACTCGTGAATAGCTCGTGAGCAAGCTCGTATAAGGCTCGTCTCGTTTATTAGGCTCGGCTCGTATATTTTTTAATAAGTAACAAATAACAATATATAGTAAACATTACTCAATAATAACAAATATATTATATACCTTTGTTTTTTGTTATTTATGCATATGTGTTTAGATATATATTATATAAACACACACACACACACACATATATATATATAGTAAATAATAAGAAATATTTGATATTATCATTAATCATTTTATCATATGATATAATCATATGCTACAAATTATTGTGTCATTTACAAAAAATATTATCACTAAATAGTTTATACTTTAGATCGATCTCTGGTGATGGACGCTCAAGCGCATAGGTGTAGCGCGCACGAGCGCACTACCTCTGGGTGCTTCCTCTTGATCCAAGACTTTTAGCTTTTTCCCAAATTTTTTCTTTAAGCCCGATACTTACAAAATTGCTTCATTTTCCTCAAAAACCTAAAAAAGGACATAAAACACAAAAATGAAGTAAAATTGTACAAACTAACAAAACTAAAAAAATTAACAAATGTAAATTAAGGGGCTAAAATATGAATATTTTAGCACTTATCACACCCCCAAACTTACATATTGCTAGTCCCTTATCAATACGAAACTAAAAACAAAATGAAAAACAGAAAAGAAAAAGATAAATCTATCTTTCGTGGGATGTACGATTGCATTTAGCGTATGCAACAAGCCTTTTAAACACCTAGGCATTTCTTAGAGGACGAGTGAAGTCTCGTAAGGGTTTTCCAGGAATGTTACCCACAAACATTATGCAAAGTTCATGTTATCCAAAAATTGAAGTATCACTCAAACTTTGATTTTCATTCATTAGGAAGCTTAAAAAGATAAACTCCATATTCGCAATGAATTGGAATTTTAAAGTCTAATCACGTACAAAAGACAGGCTAAGGCATCACAAGTTTGAAACAGTGTAAAGTGAATTAGCACAAAAATATGAAGTTTCCAAGTAATTCCAAGGTGCAATGTCTCAATATCTTAAAGTTCACTGAAATTCCCATTAGAATGAACAACTATGGCGTAACTTTCTCTCTCTCTCTCTCTCTCTTTTTTTTTTTTTTTTCTTTTTATTCTTGGTCAGTTTGTGCAATGTTTAGTTCACTTAAGCTTTTTAATTAATCCATGTAGCAAGTGTTGAGCCAATGACTCCCAAACTAGATGGTTTTAAGGCATTAGGTATAAAGACACCCCTAAGGACTTACTAACTCAAGTCAAAAAGGTTACGAAACCAAACTAACCATCACATTAATCAAATCAAAATTCTTCACCTTTTGACATGAACACTCATTGCTTAATGATGCAAGATATCCAGTTACTTAGTGAAAATCTTATCAATGATGAATGATCAATTATTATTATTATTCTTTATTTATTATTATTATTTTTAAAATTATGTCAAAGTATCTAACCAATAAGTCATCCAGTTTCACCCAAGACATTGAAACATACACATCAGACTCTCATATCATACCCCACATACTATGTGTTAATGTACTTGTGCCATATCAAATCAAACAGGTGAATTCTCAGATGCCTTAATTTTCATTTTGTTTTAATCATGTTGAGAGACAATACACATCCGGTGCACAGACCTATGAACAGTTCATTTAGTCCCTTGATCCTCGACCAGCCATCCTGCATTAATTTCTAGCCCATTGTGCAGAGCAGTTACAATTTATCTTCGTAGCTGTTGTGCAAATTTATTTAACTCGCAAGTGCACGAATCAATTGTAATATAATGGATTGCAAGTGCGAGGTCGATCCCACAGAGAATTGTATTTTTGAAAGAACAATTTAAATCTAAACTAATTAAATCCTAACCTAGTTCCAAAAGGGTTTTGAATTTTGGTTTTAAAAATTAAAAGATAAACATAAACTAAATAAAATAAAACAAAAGGTAAAGACTAAGGTTTAGGAATCCACACTCACTGAATCATAACAACATACTCCATGTTCATCAATATTTATTTGAAGTTCTCACAATTTAAATCTTATATATGTTTTACTATGCTTCAAATAATTAATCAAAACCATCACATGTATCAATTCATTGACCAAATCACAAAAGGAATCCAAATTCAATTGAAACACCAGATGTATCCGTAGAACAAATCACAAGGGATATCCAATTTTTATGAGTTAAAAACCAAGCAATCAATCATATGAAATTATCTCAAATCATCACATGTATCTTTGAATCACAAGAGATATCCAAGAATCACTCCACACATTGATTAGAAGTAAAACAATTGAAATACAAAACTCAATAAAATCGGATAAATAAAGACTTACATAAAAGTGATGTCATTCTTCATCGGTGAGGCTTCATCCCCAACCTTAGTTGAGAATTTAGCTACACATAAAAATAAAATCTAAACCTAAACGTAAACCTAAAGAAAAACTAAACAAAAGAATTTTGCTTTCTGGAATTGTGTATCTTTTCTTGAATGCAAAGAAGTCTATTTATAGGCTTAGTAAAGTCCTAAAAACCTTATTAAACCTAGATAATTCGGAGGTCTGTCTCCCAGTCAAAATAGAAGTCTGAAATCGGAATAGGATTCGTTCAGATTTGTGTCCTTTAATTGCGGGTCGAGTTTTGCATAGTAACCTTCCGAATTAGGAAAATTCTATTTCACAATAAATTGTAGTATTTTGACTTAGCTTTCCAATGATGCTTGAATCAATTCAATCCAATATTTGAGCGAAAAGTTACAGTTAAAATACTGAGACGTGTACAGAATCTGAATTTGAATCCGATCCGAAATCTTATCCAATCTGATCTTTTATCAAATTTAATCCGATTTAACCTTTTTCTTGGATTTGGTTAGACTTAACCATATCATCTAGGTCTATTCATAACTGGGATGAGATGGCCACAAAGTGCTTAACGAAGTTTTTCCTAGCCCAAAAGACAAGGCAATTGGGAAGGGAAATTCTAACTTTCCAACAAAAAGACGGAGAACTTTTCTTCAAGGCATGGGAGCACTTTAATGAGCTACTTCTCAGATTTCCTCATCACAATTTAACTCAAGACGATTAGGTGCTGGCATTCTATGAGGGTTTAAATGATCTTAACAAGAGTCTTGTAGATTTAGCTATGGTGGCATGTTGATGGAGAAATGCAGTGAGGAAGCCATATAACTCTTTGAGACCTTAAATGAGAACTCCCAACAATTCCAATATAAAGGGAGACAAGGACTCAAAGGAAAAGTTATACATGAAGAGAGCACCAATGGTGGAATTCAGGCTCGAATGGCTGTGATGGAGAAAAAGCTGGGCATGCTCGTGAAAGCCATGACTAATCATAGCATTGCTCCTGTTCAACAAGTTACACAAGTCGAGGTATGTGCCATATGTTCCCATATTGACCACACCACTGAGACTTGTCCCATGTCTTCAATTGCAGATCAGGAGTCATCTCGCATCAATTGGCCTCAACAATATCAAGAGGAGCCATCTCCGTAGTTCTACGGTCAATCATACCCCTTTCTTAGAAGCATACACTGCCAAGTTAGAAGCATACCAAGAAGAGGAGTCATCTCCCATCAATTGGTCTCAACACAACCAAGAAGAAGAGTCACCTCCCATCTATTGGCCTCAACAATACCAAGAAGAAGAATGTCAAATTTAGCTGTTGGCCAACCCTAATGGACACTACATGGAGGATGAGTGCACTTACTATCAAGAGCAAGAGATCAACACATTGAGGAATGAAGAAGTATTTTAAATTCAAGTGAAAGAAAGGAAGGAGGAGCAAACTGAGGTTCCACAAGAACCACATCGGGAAAAAGAAGAAAGCACTGAGACTTCTTCAACATGAACTCCTATTCTCGAATTACCAAGAGTCCAAGAGAGAAGTATGCTGGGGTTATGTGATGAGCAAATTGAGGACATCAAGATAGAAATGCTGCCTGAGTATTCTTCTTATTTTATTCCGATTCATGATTCCCTTCCGGATGAGAAACTGTTTGAGAAGACGCAGAATGGTCTACCCCGATCTATAGACATTTGGAATCACCCTACAATAGGAAGAATTCATTCTCTTTGGTACAAGAGTAGAAAAGACTGGTACTTTAAGTTTAAAAGGGGACAACAGCCTGGTTGACGACGTTAAACTTAGCGCTCATGGGAGGCACCCTATAGCATATGCTTTTTATTTTCTGTTTGTTTTTCATTTTATTTTTCTGTTGTTTATATTTAGTTTTCTTTTTGTTTTCTCTTGTTATTTTAGTGTTTTGTTTTTCAGGAACAAGTGTGCTCGCAAGGGGTATGCTATGAGCCATACTAAGTAGAAGCTCCTGAAGGTATTAGTTCAAGTTGACTTTCCTCTTGTTGAGTTTCCCCTTTGGTTTGTACCTACATGTTGTGCTCATTGTTCCTTACATCTGAAACTATCATTCACTTATGTGAATTATTCATATGGGACGAGCGCAGAAAGTCATCAACTATACTTGTTTTTTCACCTTTCATATGCCTCATAGTGGGGAACATATATATAATTGTTTATATCCTTTAATCCTTCATATTACATTAATTTCGACAAGTTTGTTTGTTTGTTTTTTTTTTTTTTGTGGAGCTCCCTCCAAGTGACATGCCTTTTGTAATTTGCTTTTGCATAGTGTTCTGGATGGTTACAATGGGACCATCATGGCATATGGGCAGACTGGTACTGGTAAAACATATACGCTTGAACGACTTGGAGAGGAAGACACGGCTGCTCGTGGAATAATGGAGGATATTCTAGCAGATATTTCTTTGGAGACTGATTCTGTCTTGGTCGCATATCTGCAGGTTGTTGGCCTTTAAAGGAGATATCCTTATATGTTGTTTCTAATATCATCATTCTTATTCCTTTAATTCTTTATTGACTAGTTTATTCATATATGAATTTGTAATAGTTTTAAATTTATCTCGTGTTCTGAAGTATTTGTTAAACATTCTGTCAACACTGTTACGACTTCCTGTTTAATATTTTGGTTCCTTCCACATACTGGTGATGTTTCACTCCCAGGGGCTAGCCTAGTGGAAATCAGGAACCAGCAGAGTTTTCTTGAACTACTGCGATTAGGAGAAGCTCACCGCTTTGCTGCAAACACTAAATTGAATATAGAATCTTCTCGTAGTCATGCTATACTGATGGTGAATTAATGCACTTTTTTTTTTGTGTGATGCTTCTGCACTTCAAATTGCTTGGACCACACAGGCAATTATATGAAAATTCTTCTTGTTGATCTTAATGGAGAGCATTGATGAATACCTTTAATCCTACAGGTACATGTAAAAAGGTCTGTCAAGGGAAGGGAAGGCAATCAGCTCTTTCAACTGAAAATGGTGCCAACTCCCACTTGAAAAATACACATATATGTAACCTATTTTTGTTAATATATATATAAACCAACTTAACGAGTTAAATCAAGTATAGAGCACTAGCAATAAATACCCTATAGCTTGTTCCCTTCCCTACATATAGGAAAATTTTCAAATAAAAAAGCTATAAAAATGCACCTGCTACAAACCCCCTAGAACTTCCCTAAACTATTGGGTAGCTACAGTGGCTTATTATAATCCTAAGAAAACTGTATATTCTCTCCCCTCTCCTCTCACATAATGAAATAAGTGTAGAATGTATTTGAATAAGAAAACAAAAAATAGTTTGATTCTCTAAAGATTGTTAGGTATCTGTTGCTAGTGCTCTTATACAAGCAATGTTCACGAGTATAAGCCAAGCCTAGTTTACATGAATTTGGCTCATTTATTAATCAAGCTCAAAATTTGTGTTTGCGATCAACTCATTTATTAAATAAACTAAGAATCTATCTGAGCTTAGTTTACAAGCCTTATGTTGGGTGTAGATTGCTAATACCAAAATGAATCCCTCCAATGATCAATTAAAACCTCTGGCATCGCTACTATAATGGATATAGATACACCCAGATGTCCTTGAATACATCTGCTCCTCACTCCCTACAACATTTCTTATTCAAATTCAAGTTCACCACACTGAAAACTATGCGTATAAGTTACTTGACTTTTACTATGTGTTAATGGCTCTAAATCACAGCCAACCAACGAAACCTCAATAGCTGATTCGAAAAGAAACGGTACAAGTCCGTTGCTAAATCACCATTTCTTCGAGAGAAATGCTGGGCTTATAAAAAAAGCTTTTACAAAGTAATGTGGCACAACATAATTGAGTTTCTCAAATTTTGAATTTATCTCATTCCCAATGATATTGTGCCACATCACTTTGTAAATGTTTTTTTTTTTGTAAGTAAAAATCACCATTGGATCAAAAATTCAATAGTGATCCATCCAAAATCTAATAGTGATTTTCACTGCCATGTCAGAAGTATGTAACATTACTCCTTTCAATTATCCTATTCATGAGGAGCTGTGAAAAAATGATTTGCATCGGAAAATACAAAGAGAACTGATGCAGCATCATCCCACGATCAGAATGTTGAAGATGTTCTTTTTTATTTAAAAAAGAATGTCCTTAGTGTAACTATTACATGAGATCTGTCACAAAGTTTATGTAATAGTATGATGCTAAAAGAAACTGGTGAAATAGAAACAGGAAAAAAAAAATAAAGAACACTTTTATATTTTACACAAAAAGTAGGGAACAGTATGACCACAAATGGAAGGATGACAAGTAGGTGAAACAATGGATACAATAACCAAACTCGAAAAATATTCTAGACTAGATACAAAAGAATTCTATGCAGCCATTCCGCAGATCCAGCCATCAAGTATGAACCTACTAAAAATAAAATAAAATACTTAATTAAGAATGGCAAAACAGAGTGTAAGTTATGCTGTAAAAGAAATCAAAATAAGAAACAAACAAAGGGAGGCTAGAAATTTGTGTACCTCAAAGTTGCCACCTGAACCAGTATGTTCTTTTGTGAAGTTTCAGCAACAATTTCCAACTGCAACATCGAACCTAAAAGCAAAAACCTGGCGAACACCATTTCTGGTTTGAGAATGATTTTAAAATAGGTATACTAAATATCAAGGCTTTTGGGACGCTGGAGTATTTCTGGTTTCAGATTATTATTTCATGTGTGATTTGTTAATAATTCTTAATGAGATGTGATGAGGGAATAAATAACATGGGGCCCAATTAACAAAAAGGCACACTCACTAGATAGGTATAAAGCTTTAAGAGTCGCTTGTCCTAAGACAGCTATAGCACAGCTGCAAGCCCACCACATGGCAAGCAATCAAGCACTCCACTGGGGACCACCTCCACGGAGCCTCACATTAAAGTGTCATCATCCCTAGAAAACATGTATTCCTATCCAACCCTAAAAACTACTTCCATTAGATATTTCTCTCAAAATACTTTACTAACTTAAGCATCGAAGACCCCTTTAGGCTGGCATCACTCTGGTATACTTTTTCCTTGTTTTGCAGGAGACCGTTGTCTAGTTGGGCCATGCAAAAAACTGCCGCAACAAGATGTTTCCTAGCTCAACAATTCAATTTTTTTAAATATAAAAATAAAAAATAAAAAATAAAAGAAAAAGGTTTTGTGTCATGACTAGGTTTTAATTTATTTCAATTTTGAATTTCTGCGAGATACATTTTTTTTTATTTTTTATAAGTAATATTGTATATATAAAAAAAAGCACAATGCGCCTCTAGGTACACAAAAAGTATACATAGGTAACCCAACTTAAAACCCAAAGACAAAACCCAAGAAAACCCAACCCAAAAACCCAACAAGTAGCCACAGCCACACGGTAAAACCAAAGAAAAAGACCCAAAGATTAAAGCCTACACTAGCCCAACACCAGCCCTAACAATCAAAGCCCCTAATGCACCTCTGGAGAAAAGGTAAGTGCATTTTTTGTCCCAACACAACCCCGTCGGCGCTGGCACCTCTCGGGAGAAAGTCTCCCTCTAGCCTCATAATTGATGGAGCATTCTAAATTCTTGAGTTCCCTCTTTCCTTTTACCTCTGGGGTATAGGGCTCCCGCTCCTCTAACTGAATATCATCACGAAACATAATGAAATTGAAAGAATGATACACTGCTTGTTGGTAAACATGTTTAGACCAGGTTCCAGTATATCCCGATTGAGTTTATATCCATTCCATTTACAGACATACACAATGTCTAAATTGTATAATTCCCCAACCAGGGGTAAATGATACATTTACCATTAATGTCTTTTCCCCCTCCCATAACATACATGGAAAAGGCAGTAGCATGTCAAACAAGAATTCTTACTAACTCTAATATAAACGCAAAATAGAGAGAGATTAGGAGATTATCTTAGACAACTTAACGTGCTAGGTACTTCTTTCACTATTTCATTGCTGGATGCATTTGCAGCATACAAACTCAAGCTGTATGTATGCCAGAAACCTGTCCAATAACCAAACCCTTCTCTTGTCATATTGACACAAGAACTTCATGAACCTTGACATTTTTTTTTTTTTTTGAAAAGTATGAACCTTGAGATTTATGCACCATGTTAAACTGATACACTCTCATATGAGATTGTAACTTTAATAACATTGCCAAAATAATGCCAGACAAAGTTGAAAAAAAAGACAAGCTAGAGACAGATTCTTAGCTAAAGAGTTCTCTGCTAACTATCCCATAGCTGTTACGGAAGAAAAGAAAAAACAGTGGGGAAAAAAAAGGAGGGCTTGCAAGAAGCTTAAAACAGAAGTATGGGATATATAAGGTGAAAAGCAGGAAGCTAACAGGAATGTAAAGAGAAGTACTGTACAGTGATAGACTTACAAAATGTAAAAGAAAAATAAGAACAAAAGGAACACTAACAAAATTTGCTTGAAAGCCCTAAAAACAAACAAACAAACAGATATTAATATGCCGCAAACTTTTGCTAAAAACCCAAAAAAGAAACAGAAAATGTAAATAAGAGTGGATACAAAGAGGGTACACAACTAATTCTCTAGCACACTTTCATGCACTTCACAATGGAAATTTATACTAAATAATTTTTCTTCCTGAATTAGAACTTTTGACACCTTGCATGAAATTTAAAAACAGCTTCTAGAAGATAGTCCCAAAAGGCTCCTTGAAAAATACAGATCTGCAGCCTATATTGAACACTAATTCCTGCAAATCCAAATGTTAATTAATTCCAAGAAGGAACTCCTGCCAAGAAATTTTTCATGTTCAAGATTCCTTCAAACTGTCAAAACATCAACTAGCCCTGCATTATTCTCCTCTACATGAAGAGCCTGAGAGTTGATGCAAAGAAAAACAACTCCTCAATGAGTTCCAAGAAGGAAGAGTACACGGAATGGACTTAGACCCCATTGCTGATGACACTAATTCTAGTATCTTCTCTTTTACCATATTTACTTCCACATCCTTGACCTAATTAGGACGAGCAACTGGCAGACCAGCAGTTATATGCTATTGGATGTGTTAAAACATATACTTCCTTTATGGAGTAGCTGCAAGAATAAAGATAGCAGATGGCCATCAATTAGCTAAACACAAACATTTCTTATACTAGAGAAAAAGTATAAAAAAGAAAAGAAAAAGTAGAATCCAGCCAAGCCTCCTTTTTCATGGAGGTTATAGTGAAAATCATTGGAGAAAAAAAAAACTAATGGCATGATAGCGTGGTCACCGCCCTACGTTATCCATAATTATCATGATATGCATTACTTTATAAGATTTCAACTGCAAAATCGATTAAATGCCAAAACTTGCCCACGATTCAATCAAAGCTTAATTACTACTTACTAGCTAGGCTAGTGCAACCTGAATGAATGGGGCTTATAGGGTACGTAGTTTCATCCCAATTTCCCATCCATTTGAACAATAATAAAGGTGTCATCATCCAATATTACTATTGGACCCTTGATACGATTGGCACGCACCAATTTTATGCATCTATTCAAAATAAGTCTTGTCATGATACATGGGGCTCCTACATTTTGATTTAATTAGGATGCATGATCAGAGATGTGACTGCCCTGCTGGATAATCGAGTGCTAATAGTTCATGGTAGTTAGGGAAACACATCACACAATGCCGTAGCTAGGTGGATTAGCTCTCGCAATTTTTCAAGGAATCCAATACAAACTCAACACGAAATTAATGGATTATAGTTGAGAGATTTGACCCGTTTAATAATATGGATTAGGTTAGAGTTGAGTTATATAATCTTATACATGTGCCTTGATACAACCTATAAATCTGACATGAACCTAATATAAAATTAGAAGGTGGGTTAGGGATTTAAATAGGTTGAATTAGGGTTAACTCATATATACAGTCTCAACTTAAACTCAATGCACGAACACTAATTAAAACCCCTATATATGGGGATCTTGCCTTGTCTTTGTTTTTTTTTTTCTCTAGGGTTTTGCTTCAACATTCAGGATAAACAAGGAACTGATCGAATTGATTTCCAAACTGAAACAAAGACATCATCAAACATATTCCATTTCTAAAAGTTATTTTGGAGAACTTAAGAATATTGATCGATGTAGCATTCTTCCATACCTAATTATTACTTGTCTAAGCTCTTATTATTTTTCTTTTGTTTTCTTTCTTGCATCTATCTCTCTGATGATAGAAAGAATAAGGAAGTGAGAAATTAAGTATTCCTCATCATGATTATGGCCATACACGTCTTAGAATATTTCTTATACGGTAATTTATAGTTAAATTAAAACCCTAAAGCCTAAACCCAAAAGCTTAAGATTAACCTAAAACAAAACCCAAAACCCAGAGAACACAACATCAATTCAATACTCAAAGCTCAAGATTAGCCCAGAAGATTAAGACAAAAAATCCAAAAAAAAAAACCCAAAAATCTATACCCAAAACTCAAGATTATCACAGAAGATTAAGAGAAAAAAAAAAACCAAAAAAAAACCCCAAAAATCAATACCCAAAAGCTCAACCCAAAAGATAAAGAGAAAAATATACCCAAAAATACCCAAAAATAAATAAATAAACCACAAGAGGAATCTAGATATAGAAGGAGATAATATTTATCTCATAAGAGTTTACATTGTATTATAATTCATAGACTAGATTAGATATAGTTTAAATATTATATTATCTACTCCTAGAGTTAGAGACGTAGTCATTATATAGATACCAAGATAATTACAAACTCTATACTCTATAAATAATATACGTATGATGTACTGCTAGGCATTGAAAACCTAAGCACTTTCACATGAATTTCTCCCTCACTATATATTTTCCCTAGCCTCTACCCGCGCGGCCCGCCAGTAGCCCCTCTCTTCATCTCCATATCCCTATCTCTCTCTCCGGCGCCCAGTGACCCGCGCAGTTGGCGAACCCACCGGCCATCTTCTCCAGTCGAAACCGGCCGGCCTCTCTCTACGGCGCCAGTCCCCCCTTCTCTCCATCTCCATATCCCTATCTCTCTCTCTCCGGCGCCAAGTGACCCGCGCGGTTGGCCAACCCACTGGCCATCTTCTCCAGTCGAAACCGGCCGGCCATCCCCCTCTCCATCTCCTCGATCGATCGACGCGTACGTATCCTCTCTCTACGGTGCCCAGATAGTGCTCTCTCTCCGGCTGGCGATTATTCCGCCGTTACTGTTCCTGTACTGGTGAGTCTCTCTCTGTCTCTGTTTCTCTTTGTCTCTGCTGTCCCTTTAAGTTGTCGATTTGGGATTGTAATAGTCAGATTTTTGATGTATTATGATTTTTAGGAGAATTAGGGATTTTAAATTCAGCAAAGTTTTCTCTGCTTTTAGGAGTATACTCCTAAATTAGGATTTTAATAAGTATTAGACGATTCTAAAGTTTTCTCTGTTTTTTTGACTTCTGGGCTGTGTTATTGTGTTTAATTACCTGCTTGTTCTATGTTCTCGTTATTGTATTGAAAAGAGTTGGATTAGACGATTCTAAAAGTGTTGGGTTGTTTTGTTGGATTACTGGTTTTCTGGATTGTGTAATTGTGTTTAATTACCTGCTTGTTCTATTTGCTGCTCCCTTCTACAAATTATCTCACTCACAATCTCACTTAGCCTTTTCCTTGCCTTCAATCAAGAATTCATGATTGATCAGTAGGGGGGAAGAGAAGTCAGATTATATTAAGAAATAAGAATATATGCTGCTTATTATTACCAAGAGTGCCTTAGAATATGCAGTGCCAGGTAGGTTGGTTGGAAAATAATTGTAACCCTTATCTACCATGCAGTAATTCTCCTTCAACTTTTCTCTATATTTTCCTTCCAATTGACCAAAGATAGAAAGAATTCCCACATCGAAAGAGAGCTGTGTAGGATCAAGGAGAGATATGCATATATTAGAAAAACAATATCCAAAAAAGTTGTATTTTAACTTACGTAGAATATTTAATTGAAATTAGAAGTGAATGTTCTACGACGTCAATTACCATACAATAGTCGTATAGTAATGTATTAAATGAATACTTTACCGGATTCCCAAGTGACGAATCCTTGAATGTTTTGATCAATATATAGGACTCCTCTCATAAGACTCCTTTCATGTCCATATTCATTGTTTCATGGGATTCTAAAACAATTGAACCAAGTGGCCATATGCCTATACGGTTAAGATAGATTTTTTATTAGACAAAGATTTTCCCAAAACCTAGCTATGTACCCCATGTCAACTAGGCATTTATTTTCAAAAACTTTCCTTTAAAACTAACTTGAGTTTGTGAACGGATGAATGGATATATATATATCTATTCTAAAGAAGATTTTATAAAACCAAAGACAAGAAACCCTAAACAAAGAGTTCCAAATTGCCACCCATCTCTTTATTCTCTTATTTTCTCAAAACTTTTACCTTCCCTCATTTTTCTCTCAAGAACCCTAGCATTCTAAACACTGCACGCAGCCGTCTCTCTATCTCCCTCTTATTCTATCATTTTATCTTTTCAAGAGCACCAGAACTTAGCACTACCCATTCTTCTTCAAAGAAAATCTACGACTGTCTCTCTCTTTCTCATTCTTTCATTATTTAAGAAATGCCAAAACCTATAAATAACCATTAATCCTCAAGGAAATTTACATATCTTTCTCTACCTCTCTCTCCAACGCCACATACTACACAAGGTTCTCAAAACATTTTGTCATCCTCTCCAATTTTCTTCTCCCACTTGATTTCTTTTATTCACCCTAGTTGATTTCTTTTATGCTTTCAATTTAATATGCAAGTATAATTGTTGTTCATACTTGTACTATGTCTTGTAGATGAAAAATCTACACCATACGTATTATTGAAAATACTATATGGGATATGTCTCTATGTTAACACAACAAATTTCAACTTGGGCCTTTATTTTCCGTACCTGGAAGAAATCAATATTTCAAATAAATATATTTTTATTGCTTTTGACTTGTCAACCACCATGTTCATGACCTTTCTCATGTCACCTTTTAATTTGACATAATGACATGAAA
>NC_081541.1:21043979-21178023 GCF_901000735.1 Corylus avellana | reverse complement strand
TTGTACTCGCAAGCGCACTAGTCGTGTGTAGTAAAGTGTGTGTGCAAGTGCGAGGTCGAATCCACAGGGAGTCGTGTCGTGAAAACTAATTCTTATCTAAACTAATTCTATTTTAACCTAGTTCCGAAGTTTGTCGTGCATTTGAAATTGAAAACTAAAACTAAAACAACATGAGATAATTAAAAGATAAAAAGGGCACTAAGGTTTTGAGAATCCACCTCACCAAATTAAAGCATATATTCTCATGTTTTAGTTCATAAATCCGGCAAACAATTAAACCCTATGCATGTTCTATTGTTCCTATTAAAAAATTCAATGAATCCATCCATTTGACAAATGACAATGCCTATCTAATTTAGTTCAAAAGATCCAATGTATCCATGCTTTGCGCAAAAGACAATGGATATCCAAAGTAAATCAAAAGTTACAATGTATCCGTCGGATGAAACACAATGAATATCCAACTTCGGCACAATCAAACACAATTTTGTCACATAATTGAATTTGAAACGAACATACGTTACATTAAGGTCGGATTGTACGAACAAAACATAAAAACATAAAACTTATCAATGGTAAGGCTTCATCTTCAACCTTAGTTGAAGAATTAGCCTCTCATGACAAAAGAAATCATAAAGAAACTAAATTACTTCATTAAAATTAAAAACTTACAAAAGAATTCGAGCTCCAAGCTTCAAAAACCCAGAAAACACGAAAAAACGACCAAGAACGGCGCCTCCGGCGCGTCTCCGTACATTTACAATGGAAAAGAATGCTATTTATAAGCTAATTTTAGGGTTTCAGTGCTGCCAGGTCGGCCGAGTTCGCTCGATCGCACTCGTGCAACATGTCTCCTATGGGCTGGGTGCGAGTGCGCTTGATTGCATTAAACGTGCGCTCGAGCGCACTTCCAGTCAGAATTAGCCTATCCTTGTGAAATATGAATTTGAAGATCTTTGAGTTAGCTTTCCAATGACACCAAGATCGCTTCAATCGGAGCTATAAAACTCAAGCTATGGCCTTTTTAGTGGGACTTGTCGGGTGAAAATATCTCTCGATCCCAATTTGCTGCCAATGCTCCATGAAGTGTCTTAAGCCGCAAATATCACCTTAAAGCCGCATTTTTCTATTAACAACCTGCAAATCACTAAAACACTAAAACTAACCAAAAACATCATAAATTAACACAGCTAAGAGCTTAACAAACATAAGTTAAGGGGCCCAAATATACAATATTTGGCCCTCATCACTGTTAAACCCTCACGAGACTTCATTCGTCCATTTGGGATGCCTAGGGGTTTAAAAGGCTTGTTGCATATGCTAAATGCAATCGTTTCTTCCACAATAGTGGACTTATGTTTCATGCTTTGATTTTGTTTTTATTTTGTTTTGTTTTGCTAAAGGACTAGCAAAGTGTAAGTTTGGGGGTATTTGTTGAGGGCCAAATATTTCATATTTGGGCCCCTTAATTTAGATTTGTTAAGCCTTTAGCTTTATTATTGTCTGATGTTTTGTGTTAGTTGTGGTGTTTTAGTGTTTTGCAAGTTGCTAAGCGAAAACTGCTGTCTTAATGTGAAAGATGCAAGGAACTTGAGAAAAGAGCATTTCTGGACGTGTGCTCGAGCGCACATGTCCTGCAATCGAGCGCACTCGAGCCCAACATCAAGCCAGCAGCGCCCAAGCATTGCACCACAGGAGACTTGATGCACGAGTGTGATTGAACGCACCTAGTGTGCGATCGAGCGCACTCGTCCTACCTGGCAGTGCTGAAACCCTAATTAACTCTATAAATATCACATTTTTTTTTATTGTAAACGCACCAAAAGGGCGCTATTTAGTCCTGAACTTCGAACTTTTGTCGTTTTTGAGCTCTAAACTTGATTTCCATTTGTATGTTTTTAGTTTTCATGTTATCAATACATTTAATTATGTTTTGTGTAATCATGAGAGGCTAAATCCTTCGACTAAGGTTGAAGATAAAGCCTCACCATTAATTAGTTTTATGTTTTCATGTATGTTCGTACAATTCTGACATTTATATATGTTCTATTTCAATTCAGTTGTTAGATTAAACTCTTCTAACTAATTGCTTATTTATTTGTTTGATTAAATGTTGGATTTTCATTGTGTTTCATCCAACGGATACATTGTATCTTTTGATTTAAATTTGATATCCATTGTTTTTCAATAATCAAACGGATACATTGGATGATTTTGATTTAATTTGGAAATGCATTGTTTTTCGTAAATACGGATGGATTCATTGAAAGTTTTAATAGGTTAATTTTATAAAAACAATAGAACATGAATAGGGTTTAATTGCTAGTTGGATGTACGAACAAAAACTTGAAAATGTATGCTTTAATTTGGTGAGGTGGATTCTGAATACCTTAGAGTCTTTTTATTATTTGATTAAATTTCATTTTTAATTTTGTTTATATTTTTTCACCAAAAAATCACAAACAATTCAGAACTTGGTTAAAATAGAAATTGATTTTCACAACGCAATGACCTGTGGATTCGACCTCGCACTTGCATACACTATATTGCAAACGACTCGTGTGCTTGCGAGTACTTTAAAACTCACAACACATGTCACGATGTTACAAACTACACCCTAGGCTCTAAACAAGTTCATACAAACATGGTGAAACATGATATTTAAGAACACCAAAGAAAACAATGAGCTCTTCTAAAACGTTTGAAAATCCCTACTTTCATCTTAAGGATAAAGGGTATACAAGTCTAGCGTGGCATCTTTAAAACTTGAAGAAAACAACAATAATAACAAAATAACATAAATGCATGGGAAATGGTCAAGAGCTACTTTGAAGATAGCAATAAGCCCCCTGAAGCTTCTCCTTCATCTCAAGAAAATCTCCTCACTTTAGGGTTAGGGTTTCAGGTGTAAGGGGAGGCTTAGGGACGAAGGGAGATATTTATATGGGTAGGGAGATGTGCTCCCTCCTGCAAGGTGGAGAATAGGTTAAAAATGTTTTTCAGATTGTCATCGAACGTTCAGTGTACAATTACACATTGGTTCAAGGGTTGTAGGTGGAACGTTTGGTCAATACCCAGTGGTCAAACTTTGGTCAACGAATGTTCGATGTGGTCCCCTATCGAACGTTTGTCCAAAGAGTTTGGGTTGGGTTTTTAGGGCTATTTTTCAAATGACAGCTTGATTAAGGATTAAGACACTTCTTAGAAGGTTTAAAAAGTGTTTAATAGGCTCAAATGAACTGTTGTTTTTGATAAATCAATCTTTTTGTAATTTTGGGGCATCATAGACTAACCCTAACACTCAATATCTCAAAAGCTCTCTTAGTACATGAAATTTTAATGTAGAAATCCTTACAATTTCGTGCATAGCAGCTCCCTATATTGTGACGTCCCACATCGCCTGGGTATGGAGATGAGGATGTGCTTAAATGTATACTACACCCTTAATGACAACAACGCGTTTTAAAGCCGTGATGGTCATGATCCCATTAGAACTCCGCAGTTAAGCGTGCTTCTGCTGGAGTAGTACCAGGATGGGTGACCTCCTGGGAAGTCTGGTTCGTGGGGAGCCAAAAGCGGACAATATTGTGTGTCATTGGGGTGAGATGTTACATATATATGGCTACAGTAAAATCTAATACAAGTTGAAATAGGAAGAAATCCTAGTACAAATCAGAATAGGATTCATCCAGATTTTTCGTCCATATATTGTGGGACGTTTTTGACATAGTAACCATCTGAATTAGGAAACTCTTATTTCAGAAAGATTTGTATTATTTTGAGTTAGCTTTTCACTGTCGCTAGTTTAACCTTAATCCGATACTTAAGCCGAAAGTTATGGTTAAAATACTGAGACATGTACAAAATACTGAATTTAATCAAATCGGATTTTAACTCGAATTAAAGAAATTCCGATTTTCTCATTTCCTTGATTTAATTAAACTTAACCAAATCATATAGGTCTTCTCTAGCCTCACTGATGTAGCATGACTTAGTGGGCTGCAGGGAAAAACTACAATAAAGCAGTGGATAACTAATTCCAGATCTTGAGTCTATCAATGATTTAAGAATTCTTCTAAAAATAATAGATTCTATCTAAAGTTTAAAGGAAAAAAGAGGAATAAACTCAACTCTGAGTATTCTCATTAATCAAAATCAATAATAAACAACAACCCCCTTTCTCTAGAGGCTATAAGCATATAGTTATAGCCCAAAACTCTAAACCTAATAAAATATGAAATAAATACCCCCAAAACCCTAAACCTAATAAAATAACAACATAAAGTCAGCTTAAGCTAATAAAAGACGAAAAAATAACATAATGTCTCCCGCGTACGCTCGATCGTAGGCACAGGAGTGATCGATCGTAGTTCCAGGGACCAAGTGATCGATCGCAGTCCAGCATGCGCTCGATCGCAGTACTAGGGACCCAATCTGCATCATTCTCCCCTGGTTGGAAAGAATTCCTCCTTGAATTCGGCCGGTTCTTTCCATCGTCCTTCGGATGCCCAATCAACTAATTCCACTTGCCGTTCCTCAAGATCAAGAGAAAACACCACCCTACAATAAATGCGATGCTCTTCACCATCGGTATACCTCGATGTTTGTTGTGAAAGCCCCACACACCACTTGGCAATTCTTCGAATTTGCCGTACTTTTCTTGTTCCTTTTCCCTTCCACTTGCAATGAAAATACTCAAGAATGGATTAGTCATTATTTTCCCTGTGAACATATAATTTTCCTCATGCGCATAAAACTCACCACAATCATTGTTTGGCGAATTTAAAATACTTTCAACACCAAGGAAATCAACATAATTAATTGGCTTAACACTAAACTTGAAGACTTTATCCTCCGGGATCTGATCAAGCACATGATATGTAGAATTGTCATAAAAATTGCAAAAATATCCAAAAGATTTACCTCTTCCAAGAGTTCCTCTTCTTCATGAAAAATTGCAATACTCTCTGAAAGGCCCCCCAATTCTTCAAGCTCTTTAGGGTTCTTGATGTGGAGTGGATGATTAGGAAGTTTAGACCCCGGCACCAACTCAAGTTGAGGTAGAATATCTCGCAATGGTGGCACCTCCTTCTATAATTCTGCTCGGAACACGTCAACAAATCTCTCCACTAGCTTCTTTATTGGCCCTTGTGCCACTCCCTTGATGCCGCTTTCCTTATCCGTCAACTCTTGCTTTGCTATGAAGGATTGACCATCCCCTCGTGAAGGTTTTGGTTCTGTCTCTTGGCTATGTAGCAATGTGAACTTGACTTTATTAACCATGAAGCTGTACGTGTTATTTTCTTCATCATGGGTAGCAGCTTTATCATATTTCCATGACCTTCCCAACAATAGGTGACATGTCTCCATGTCAACCACATCACACCAAACAATATCCCTATACTTAGCTTCAATGGAAAAGGACACTAGACAACATTTAGAAACCATTACCTCGTTTCCTTTCATGAGCCATTCCAACCGATAGGGAGTAGAATGTCTCTTGGTCTCAAGCCCCAACTTGCGAACAATATTCTCATGACTCCTTTGGACCCCTTGCCTCCCATGGTGCATATAGTTTGAAATTGTCGGAACGTATGTTTGTATCGGGACACCGAATGACACTTGATCTCCGTCCCCTCCTTAGGCACCATCTCCGCCATCTTCCTAGGTACTTCTTTTTGTGAAAATTTTCTATTTTTTTCTTTCACCATGAACTTTTTGGGTTGCAAGCAACCTTCGAATTCCGATATATCGATTTTGAACCTACTCACCCGTCGATTGGCATGAGCTTGCGCAAGGTGTTGATGTCCGTGTGTTCGGCGCTTCGCAAATGGGTTTCTAGATCCACTCCCTTTGTGACCACACATGTTGGATATTCCAGTAGTGAGGTCTTCAATTTGATCCCTCGTACTTGTGAATTGATCCTCCGTGTGTTGCCAACATTCAGCGATAGATTTGCCTTCCGCCTCCGCAAATCACGGTATTGGTTGGCGACGACAATTGTTTGGCCCACCACCCATGTGCCGCAATCGAATCGCTGGTTGCTCCTTACGTGTTGTCTCCATGCACACATGAACCTCGTTCATGTTTGCCAGACGGTCGCTCCTCCCCATTCATGGAAAGGAACTTCAGCTCTGATACCAACTGATGCAGCGTGACTTAGTGGGCTGTAGTAAAAAACAACAATAAAGCAACAGATAACTAATTCCAAATCTTGAGTCTATTAATGATCTAAGAATTTTTCTAAAAACATTAGATTCTATCTAAAGTTTAAAGGAAAAAAAGAGGAATAAACTCAACTCTAAGTATTCTCATTAATCAAAATTAATAATAAACAACAACCCCCTTTCTCTGGAGACTATAAACATATATTTATAGCCTAAAACTCTAAACCTAATAAAATATGACATAAATACCCCCAAAACCCTAAACCTAATAAAATAATAGCATAAAGTCGGTTTAAGCTAATAAAAGGCGAAAAAATAACATAATGTCTCCCGCATGCAATCGATCATAGGCACAGGAGTGATCGATCACAGTTCCAGGGACCGGGCGATCTATCGCAGTCCAGCATATGCTCGATCGCAATACCAGGGACCCAATCTGGATCACTCACACAACACCTCGTCTGTACGCTCTTCAAACGCCATTACAGATGAGCTTCTCGGGAATTCCTTCACAACTATGCCTTGATCAAATTGTTCACAAAGCAACTTGCATCCATAATTATTTTATCATTGAATTAGCCAATTAAATAACCGAACAGTTATCATCTCGTCATCATAATGTCTTGACGGAACTCAGATATGAATTTTTGTTATCATTTCATCCTGACAAAATGCCCCGCAAATGAACTATACGGCATAATTTCTTACAGTGTTGATAGGAAAGGTATATATATTTAATTGAGGCTTCTTTCTCAAGTTAAGCTAGACTATTGTATTTAGGCTAAATTGGTTGTAAGTTTTCCTTGTGTCTATAATCTGGGTCTTTGTTATAGTTATTTCTTGGGTTTAGTTGTCCCATAGTGGTTTTTCCCTTTAATTAGTTCAAAGGGTTTTCCACTTCATAAACAAAAAATCTGTTGTGTTATTTGTTTTGCTTTTAATTAATTTCTTAATTATAGTGTTAAGTGTTTATCGAATAGGTAGAACCGTCTTAAGGGTTCTTTCAGAAAAATTTATTACATGGTATATTTCCGGCACGAGTATTTTGCAAGTAGTAGCACAAAGTGAAATTTAATTAGATAATTCCACTATTCAACTTTATATTTAAGCCAAGGCGTTACACTCTTAGTTTATTCCTCTTCATTCAAATCACAAAAAAAAAAAAAAAACTTTTAGCCATCAGAGTAATGATTTAAAGCAGACGAGGTTTGTTCCGTGATCCATATAAAAGAAATGCTGAAGGTTTTGGAACCATTGTGGTGGGAGGTGAACTTGTTGTTTACCATGTTACAAGGTTGGGGCTTCAGGTTTACAAAGGCTTTATAAGTATAATTGTTGAGATAAAGCAATTATAGGATCACCAATGAAGCAGAAAAATAGGAGAATAGAAAAATAACAAGTAGTTACATAAGACACTAAAATTTTAGTGGTTTGGCTTAACAAGCCTACATTCACTAGCGGAGATGATCCGAGAAATTCACTAGCAAAATGATGGAGTACAAAGAGTAATATAAACAAAACTACTCAAACTTAAAAACCCCAATACATCCAAGCTCACAAACACACAAAAGAGAATTAAATACAAAAGAGAAATTTATCCCTTAATTCTCTAAGTGAGGGCTGTAATTTTTCTTCTTTCTACTTTTCTCTCTTTTCTCTCTTTTCTTCCATCCTCACCTCACACGGAGCTGCTGCCTCTCTACCTTGCTGCTCTCTTTTGCTCTCCTTTCAAATACCAAATAATTGGCCAAGTAATTGAAGGTCAATCAAAGTACTTCACCATGAAGTAAAGTAACAAAATACTTCACTGAGAAGTAAACTAAAAGAGGTAAAACGTGGCTCAAGGATAAAAAACCACAAAGCTGCAACCAAAGGAATAAAACGGGTGGGGCCCACCATAAGACTTGTGAAATACAAGTCATTATCCAACAATAATAATATGCAACTTTTAAAGTTGGTTGGCTCTCGGAGTAATTTTACTATTTGAAGAGTTCTTGAAATAAGTTTTTACTTCGTCACCGGATCTACGCGTCAATTTAATTTTTCGCATATTGTGATTGTAGTGTTTTTTATATGTGGAATTAGATTAATTTTTAATTAATTGGGATTAATTGAAACTTGGGGTCTTAGCTAGAAGTTTTTCCATGTCATCTGATCGTATGGATTATCGATGACTATATTACAACGCAGCCAAACGCAAACATTAAGTGACTACTTTATTGGCTGCAGCCAAGTAAGCTATTCATCATTAACCAATACATTTTATTCCAACTCTCTTGACAGATTATGACTAAGACCACTTCTGTCAACAAAGTTACATTAGATTGTAAGAAATGTAAAAGAAAGCATGGACTTATTTCACCTATACAAACATCCTCTATATGCTGGAGTACTCCAATAGTCTGATCCTGCATTCTCACGGTAAATCTGAGGTGTAAATGATATAGGAACTAAGCAAAGACCTCTGCTCCCGAGGTCAGGCTTTGTGTCTCCCTTATCTTTCCTATCCAAACCTCCCCATGGATCCTGGAAACCAAGAGAAGAATGATTCCAGTTCTATTTCAAGTCTTAATTGGAAGTTGATTAACATGTGCATTGTTAAATTAGTGATTAAATGATTAAATTTACCTCTTCTTATAAGCTTAAACTTTTGGGATAACTGGTAATTTAACATGGTATCAAAGTCAAAGATCCTAAGATTAAACATTGACTCCGTCAATTCACCCCCATTTAAATTAAATATTTTACGTGTTGGACCTCACCTATTAAAAGGGAGTTTGAGCCTACACATGAGGGAGAGTGTTAAGCTAATGATTAAGTGATTAAATTTATCTCTTCCTATAAGCTTAAGCTTTTAAGATAAAAGGTGATTTAACATGGTAAGAAGAGGTAAATTTAATCACTTAATTATTAGTTTAACATGCATTTCCTAATTACCTTGTGTGAATTAGTCTTCATGTATGGGTTACTCAATAGCTGCAAAATGCATCAAAAGATAAACCACAGCTAATCAGGATCAATATTGAAAAAAGAATTTTATCACTAAGAATGCATATATATATATATATATATATGACTTTTATAGCTTCCTGTCCCCCATTTTTATTTCATTCAAACAAGGATAGAAATCTAGAAGTCACCATCTCTTCACTGCATGTGTCATTAATATTTTCTTCCTAAATATTTATATGGTAATAATATAATGAACTTAAAAGGAAGACTTGAATTGATTATATCGATCACCTGTACTTGTTCTTGTAGAAACTTTATGTATTGAATTGCTTCAAAGAGTACAGATGCTGTATCAGTCTGAAAATCAATTGAAACCCAAATGAGTAAGAAACTAGTGTTCGAAAAATGAACATTAAAGGGAGAAAAAAAAAAAAAAAAAAAGGGACAACAAATAAAAAAAAAAAAAAAATTAAAAAAGAGACAAAAAAAGTCGGTGTACTTGTCGTGTTAACCTTTCCAAAAGGTGACACAATTTGCTGAAGGGCAGTGATTCTGTCTCCAAGCTTGACTTTTGGTGCCTGTACCTATTCAGTATGTAAAAGATTTTCTTACAAATAATGATCAACATGAGTCTTTTTCTTTTTCACTTGAAGATTAATGTTTTTGTTTTACACCTTGACTGATGATGCTATTGGACTCTCATGCTTTGCTTTTTTCAGGACTGACTCTGAGCCATCTTCGAACCTTTTTCTTTTTCCTTCATTTGCAGTTCCCTGTCCTTTTCCATTGATTCTAGTCTGCTTGGAGCAAGTTGAGTTTGTCAACTGAGAAAAAGAAAAAGGAAAAAGAAAAATTGTGATAAAATAAAAAAAGAAAAAGAAAAATTGTGATAGAGGAAGTCACAAAATAAAATAAATATTAAAAAGCCCTTGCATGGATACTCAAAAAGATGGAAGTAATTACCAGAGAAGAAGTTTGAAGCCCTTGCTTCTTATGAAGAGATGAATTAATTGATTTAAAAGAGTGATTAGGTGAATGAATATCGACCAACGGCTTGGCTATACGACTAGTGAAAGAAATAATGTCTGCAAAGCTTCTGATATCTCCCACCAAAGAGCTGTTGAATGGCCTTGGTAATAAAGCTGCACTCTCACGAGATTCATTGCCAACTTTGAAATCATCACCATAACATGAATATAAAGTGGTAGGATCCATGGAAGAATTCAAAGATGCATCGCATGCTGGAGGGGCAATAGACCAAGTGCTGACCAGATTAGACAACTTGCTTAACCTTTCGTTATCAACAAGGCTCTCCCCGAACCCACCACATATGTTCTTGTCAAAATTATTGGAAGATGAACAAGAGTTTGTGAATTTCTTCAAGTAGTTGCAGGCAGGTTCGAACATCCCAGTTGACATACTCTTGGATGATAATGCATCAACAAACTTCTCTTCCACATCTTGATTGCTTCCAACACTACTCCTGCAATTAAGGTTCAATCCTAAAAGTCAATTAATTAAGGACAATATTTAGAAATTTTTTCCTATGACACTGTACGTGCACCTACCCATTAAAGCACTTTTTCTCTTTTTCTTGTGCTAAAAGATTCTTCATTCCACTCAACCCAATCAAACAAGCATCAAGATAAGTAGTGGTATTTATGAAAATATTTTCGTGCACTAGCGTATGATAATATATATATATAAATGGTGCAACATATATATTAATAATAAACTTACAAGAAAACATGGCTCCAAAGATGACTATCGGAGGCATGTTCTGGAATCAACTCGTTGGATGAAGCAGGCTCAAAAAATGGGCGAGAGGATTCAACGGTCAAGGCGGAGTGGTTGGAGGCATTAGTAAATGATGTAGAGATTGAAACATCCTCGTCACAAGAGGAGTTGGAGTTAGGGTCTTGGTTGTGCCATGGGTTGGAATTATTCCATGAAGATAGATCCCACCAGTTGGGTGCAGGCGTAGAGGAAGAGGTAGCAACGGAGCTCTCTTCTGTGCATTCTTCACCCATGTCTATCTCTACACTACTCTAGCTAGCTAGTGGTGCCTGGTGCTCTCTTTTCGTTTCTGCTGGTGGAGATTGGAATATAAGGAGAATACATCCGTTGGTGGCGTGACGTACGCGTTCGTAGGTGTTATCGATTATACGGGAGACAATAAAATATGCAACCTGCGTTTTTCCACTAACCTTCGTGGGCAATTATTATACACGAGGCTGGGCCAGCCAGAGTTTGGTTTTCAATTCCCAATATGTGTTTCTACAAGAATGGTTTACGGTTGCAAATTTTGCTGCACTCTCTCTCTCTTCGCGTGCATAATACCAATTCTTTTCATGTGGATAAGGTGCATGACACTATTGGTTCGTAAGCCATGGGAGGTGATGGAAGACGGAACCAAGAAATTTTATGGGAAGGGGTTAGCCAAATTAATATTATTATTATTTTTTCGGTTCTTTAGAATTTTTTTATTTAAAAAAAATATATTTTTGTAGTTTTTTATGAACTAAAAAGACTACCGTAAGGGCAAAAAAAGTAGACATTTAAAAGTAAAGGCCAAAAAAAAAAAAAAAAACACTTAATGGGTATGGCTCAAAAAATTAAGAATATGGATATGGCCAGAAAATTAAAAATAGGGCCAAAATTTTTTCGGGTGACCAAATGACAAATTAAAACTTTACTTTACTATTTTTTTTTTTTTACTTAAATTTTTTTTTTCCTTTTTTTTGGGGAGGGGCCATGGCCTACCCTGGTCCCCCTCCCTTCGTCACTGGGTGGATGCTTCTCTTTTTAATAATTTTAATAATTTAAGGGCCTAAATGTCATTTTGGTACTTGGGTTTTAACAGTTATTTTTTTTTTTACCTATGTTTCATTTTGTATTATGGATGGTACATTTCTTATGGATAACTACGGAAACAGTACCCCATCTATCATTGTCATTTAGTTGTCACTTTCATTCTCCATATCTTTAACCCTTGCCATATAGTTATTATTTTCATTATCTAGATCTTTAACTATAATACCCCAAATAATAATAATAATAATAATGTATTTAATCCATTTCAGTCACGTTTTATAGTTTTATAGAAAACAATACATATAATTTAAAATGTCTTAAACCAGTTTACTAAAAAATTCCAAAATAATAAAATATTTTTATTTATGGTCAAACGTTCAAAGTTTCCCTAGAACGTCTAAAGTAAACCCTAAACTCGAACGTTCGATGTTTCTTTGGAACATTTGAGTAAAACCCTAGGACCGTTGGTACAACAGCACACTGAACATTCGAAAGTAGTACACCAGATGTTCGACCTTACTTGGAAAACCAATTTAACCAATTAGCAACCTCATCCAGCCTTATCCACTCTACCTACTCCTATAAATACAACTCTTATGTCCTTCAAACATCAGTCATCACCCATACACCTTAGCCACCCCAATCCTAGAGAGAGAGAGAGAAATTCTAGAGAGAGAAGAAGATGAGTTTGGTGTTGCTCTATCTTCATTAAGGTAAACTTTGGGCCATACCTTTTTTTTTTTTTTTTTTTTTTTTTTTTCATGTTGTGCATATTCTAGCTATAACATTTACCATGTTTTTTACAAGTATTAAGTATAACGTGATGAGTATATAATTTATCCCTCTTTAAAGTCAATGATTTTCTAAAAAGACTACGAACTTACTCTTGTTTGCTATGATTTATCACCTTGATATTACCATGTTTCTATTAAGTTGCTCTAAGCTTTGGTTGAGATATTTAAAGTAATGAGTAGAAGTTTAGGGGTTTTCACGCATTCTGGTACCTCTTGAATATTCCACGATACCTAGTTGAACGTTCGACCCTTGCTTATCGAATGTTTGATATCGTGACCGAATGTTCAACCATACCCAAAATAGATAATTAGGGTCTTAATGATAGTTTAGTATATCTAATTCATGACTAGGGTTTTTACTGTTTGACATTCAATGTTTATAATGACTATAAGTTGTTATTCAGTCATTAAATTATTTGAGTATACGGCATATAGTAATTTTACATGTTTGTTACTGTTATATATGTTGTGCATGATACCACTTGCTGGGAATAAGATTGTAAATCAAATATTTGTGTAGCGAAAAAATAAAATTTTCATGCCTAAGAATTTTTTTATGAAGAACATGTGAACAACAGTTACTATTTAAAATTAAATCGCAAGAACAATGAACATTATTTGGATATCAACAGCCACACCTGACTTTGGGCAAAATAATTTTGCTTCTCCAAGAACAAGTTCTTCCTTCTTTAAAAACACGAATAACAAGTTCTTATTTCTTCAAAAACACAACAGATCTCAGGAATGATGATACCTCTAGATTTTCTTACCAATGACTAATAATAACCAAGAGAGTGTAAGCTCTTACATGGCTCTTCAAATCTTAATTTTTTGTTGTTCATGATTTAATACAAGAACTAATAATTCTTAGAGTATTTCTAAAAATTATTTATTACGAGAACTTGATAAGTAATTTGAGAGCTCGGGCTCTTCTCTATTGATAGGCATAGCATGCAAGCAAAGGTTGAGAAATAAGCAGTGTGGGACAAAGTAGCATTAGAAGAACTAGTCCAATAAGGACTACTAATGGGGAGTGGGTGCCTAGGGCTTGGAAAACCCTAGCCTCCACTCCTCTAGTGACTGCATGGAGCCAAGGGTTATTTCCCTGGCCCATGCGTTTTCTCCTTGCCTTTGGGCCTGGATTTCTTTTTTCAAGCCCAAATGCTTTTTATCTAACTGTAGAGCAAAGGGCCTAAGAAATTTTTCCTTGGCCTAATGCATTCTACTCTTTGTCCACTAGGGTTCTAGGTTTTATCCCAAGCTCAATTCTCCATACATACATCTCTGCATTATATCTTTCTAGCCTATGTTATAAATAAAGAAAAACGTTCATCCAATAAATAAGAAAGCCTTATTATGGTTAAATTACATCAGCTTGGTGAGGGACCTAAAGTGTAACACCCCGGTCCCATATTGGGAAGTTGAGAAGAAGTCCACATAGAGTGGGTGGTTTATAAAGATAGTCATAGGTGCTAAGTCCTACATTGCCTAGTTACTAGGTGAAACTGGGTTTTGTAATAAATTCTAGGAAAGCTCCAAATTGATTATTCCTTTTGGGCTGATTGCGTAGATGTGGCTAGTGCTTTTCCCTTAGTCGTTACAAGTGGTATGAGAGCCACCTAGTAACGTCAAGTCATGTGGTACTGGAGCACTGCATGACATTGCCCAGACGAGGACGTCAGGAATTTAAGAGGGGGAGTTTGTAACACCCTGGTCCCATATTGGGAAGTTGAGAAGAAGCCCACATAGAGTGGGTGGTTTATAAAGATAGTCATGAGTGCTAACTCCAACATTGCCTAGTTACTAGGTGAAACTAGGCTTTATAATGAATTCTAGAGAAGCTCCAAATTTACTAGTCCTTTTGGGGTGATAGCGTCGATGTGGCTAGCACTTTTTCCTGGGTTGTTACATAAAGGGAAAATTGCTATTGGCTTAAATATATCTATAACCATGTCTCCCTGACATTTATTATGCAACAATATTTTAATCACAATTAATTCTATTAAATAGTTGTGACTACACTCCATTAAATATTTTTTACAAGACAATTAATCACTTGAACTTACCTAATGTTGACTTATGATTCCTCCATTAAATATTCCCTAGCAGAATTAAGGCTAAGGATACTGATACTTAATTCTCTACCTCTTTATCCTTGGGTCATTCATTTTACGTTATTCTCATACATGTGAAAAACACATGTATATATTTTCGTATGCCAACAAAATATGCCCCAGCTAGAAACTCTGAGAATAATCTCTATAAAATCTATCTCAACGGAAAAGTTCTTATCTCTTTGTTCTTCGACAAAGGATTTGGATCCCCTCTTGGAAAAAGCTTTCCGACAATGTTACATGTGGTTAGCCAATTTACCGAGGCTATTTTGACAGATGATAGGTCTCACTCTTTAATAGATCAAAGTAACCTACATACAACATCTGAGTCCACAATCTCCTCAAGATTTAGAACCAAAGTCGTAAGTAGTTTTTAAGGAGTTATTGTCTTTCCTTATAGATAGTATTTGTTATGAAAATTTTAATTACTCATAAGTACACGAATCATTTGCAATAAAGGGTTGCAAGTGTGAGGTCGATCCCATAGGGAATTGTGTTTATGAAAACAAAATTTATATCTAAACTAATTGAATCTTAACCTAATTCTGAAAAAAGATTTGATTTTTGAATTGCAAATAAAAGAAAACAAAAACTAAACAAGATAAACTTAACCAAAAGATAGATTACTAAGGTTTTGGAATCCGCACTCACCAAATCATAGCAACATATTTCATGTTCATCAATATTAATCCAAAGTTCTCACAAATAAATCCTATGTATGTTCTACTATGCTTCAAAGATTAATTAAATCATTCATTGAATCCGTTCTTTGCACAAATCACAAAAGATATCCGGTTTAAATGGAATCATCATATGTATCCGTAAATCATAAAAGATATCAAATTTAAACCAAATCATCAAATGTATCCGTAGAACGAAACACAATGAATATCCAATATTTTGACAAATAAAAACCCAAGCTATCAACTAAGTGAAACTATCTCAAATGATCAAATGTATCCGTAAATCATAAGAGATATCCAAGAATCATTCCACTAATTGAATTGAAATAGAACAATTGAAATATTAAAACTGATTAAAATCAGATAATATTAACTTACATGAAAACAATGTTGCTCTTCATTGGTGAGGCTTCATCCTCAACCTTAGTTGAGAATTTAGCTACACATGATTATGAAAAATAAATCCTAAACCTAAAGAAAAACTAAGCTAAAAGGGAGAAAATGTGTGAAACTTCGTTCTTGGTCTCCAACCCCTTTTTCTTGAGGCTTAGTAGTCTATTTATAGGGGTTTCTAGGGTTTTAAACCCTAAAATAAGCTGAAAGCGTGAAACGTAAATCCCTTTTCGTGAGAGAGATGATTGCATTTAGCATATGCCATAAGCATTTTAAACCCCTAGGCATCCCTAGTGGATGAGTGAAGTCTCGTGAGGGTTTCATAGAAATGATACTCATAAACATTGTGGTACTATGTTGTTGGAAAGAATGAAGTTTCAAACAAACAATGGTTCTTATTCATGAGCAACCTTAAAATGACAAACACCATTATCACAATCATTAGGGCATCCAAAATCAAATCATTCCTAAATGGACAATTGAGACATCATATGTTCCGATAGGTGAAAAGTGAGCTTATCATATAATCATGAGACTTTAATTTAATCTCAAGATAAGTACCTCAAAATTTGTAGGAATCCCTATCAAATGAAACAACCAAGGCAAGATATGCATTTTTTCTTTTTTTTTTTTGGTTCCTTTTTTTTTTCTCACTTTGTGTAGGCCATGCAATGCATAGCTCCCTTAAGCATTCTAATTGACCCATGTAATGAGTGTTAAGCTAATGACTACCAAGCCAGATGGCTTTAGGGCACTAGATGTAGAAACATCCCTATGGACTTATTAATTCAAGTAAAAAAGGCTATGAAACCAAGATAGCCATACCATCAACCAAACTGAACTTCACACTTTTTTACGTGAACACTCAATGCTTAATGAGGTAAGATGTCCGGTTACTCAATGAAAAACTCAAAATGGTCTCTCTCTCTCTCTCTCTTTTTCTTTTTTTTTTTCTTTTTTTTTTCCCTCTTGTTGCAAGCCAAGGTTATTCACCAATAGGTCATCCAACAAATCTCAAAATGTTAAGCTCAAATATCATACTTCACAGAATATATGCTAATGTGCTTGTGAAAGTTATACTCAAAACAATTGACGTCTCTTTTGCCCAAAAATAAGTTAAAGGACTCAGATTCCTAATGACATGAAGATGTGTTCAAAACTTTAAGCAAGCCAATGAAATGCAAACCACAGTTACAGTTTAACTCAAACTTGCCAACGACAAATCACAATTTTTTTTTAGGCACTACAATGAAACAAATAATTAAAAGATAATAGGAAATACACAATAAAAAGATAACAAAACTTGGACAATGGTGTCTTTCCATACCCGCAAACTTGAATCAAACATTGTCCTCAACGTGGGTAGAAATACAATACCGAGAGGTGAAGAAAACCAAAGTGTACAGAGGGAGAACGTCCCCCAAACTTACTTGTAAAAACACTTGCCCTGAAAATCACAACAACACAAAAACAAGAACAGACAAAACAAAATCAAATGACAAGAAATAAAACGAAAAATGGGTTGCCTCCCTCATGCGCTAAGTTTACCATCTTTAGCCAGCTCTCCACAGCAGATGATCAGTTCGGATAAGTAGTGTCCTCCAAGGGCATTTCTTCAATCTCTGGGATCTTTAATTCCAGGAACAGTTTTAGCCATTGACCATTGACCTTGAAAGTATTTCCATTCTTGGGATCGTCGATCTCGATGGCTACATGAGTGGAAACTGTACGAACTATGAATGGTCCAGTCCATCAAGACACGAGCTTGCCTGGTAACAGATGCAGTCGTGAACTGTACAGGAGGACTTTCTGACCAACTTCAAAAGATCTTCTCAAAATGTTTTGGTCGTGGGCCTTCTTCATCTGAGCTTTGTACAGCTTGGCACAATCGTAAGGATCATTTCTTAACTCCCCTAATTCATTGAGTTGGAGCTTCCTTTGAGAGCTAGCCTTGGTGAGATTGAAGTCCAGCTGCTTGATAGCCCAATATGCTCGGTGCTCCAATTCCACAAGAAGATGGCATGCCTTTTGATGTTGGGCAGAACTAAGATTGTTCTGACAGCGTATGATAGTAGCAGAAACTAAGAATTGAAGATTGAAAAGGGAATTCAGAAAGAGAGAAAATAACAAGTAGGGAAGATAAAGTCCCTAATTGCCCCAAATAAGCAAACAGAGAAATAACTCTAAAGACGTAAATTTAATTAATAATATAAACTGAATTCAAAAAACAACAAAGACTAGATGCCTTTACATAGGCTAGGCACCTCCTAAATTAAGAAGGAAAAGGAAAAGCAAACCTAATTGGAAAAGGAAAACAAATCCTAATAGGAAAAGGAAAACAAATCCTAATAGGAAAGGAAAATCCCAATCCTTATTGAAAAAGGAAAACTAACACACATGCATAATTAAAATAACACTTTTCTCAAATTCCTCCTGCATCACCTTTCTGTACACAAGCCGACAGGGAGACATGCCAATCAGAGTCTGAAATGCTATCTGATACACCCATAGTGCATCATTGAGTTGTAGAGACCAATCCTTTCTTGTCGGGTTCACCGTCTTCTCTAGTATCCTCTTGATTTCCCTATTGGATATCTCAACTTGACCTCTTGTCTGAGGGTGGTAGGGAGTTGCAACTTTATGGGTGATACCATATTTCTTCATGAGTTGCTCAAAATATCTATTGGAGAAGTGCTTCCCCCCATCACTGATAATGGCACATGGTGTCCCAAAATGTGCAAACACATTGTCTTTTAGAAATTGCAGCACGACTTTATGATCATTGGTTCTGCAAGCAATGGCCTCCACCCACTTGGAAACATAGTCAATAGCCACAAGGATGTAGAGGTACCCATAAGAGTTTGGGAAGGTGCTGTGCAAATATTTACCTAAATTAATAGGCAAATAATCGTACGTTTTACTTGCGAGTGCACAAGATCAATATCGTTGTACATGGTGCAAGTACGAGATCATTCCCACGAGGATTGCTAAATTTTGCTTAAAATAAATTCCGTAAGTAAAACAAAACAAAGATTGATTTTGCGTGATAATAATAAAAGGTAGGGCTTTGATATCCACCACTAATCATATTTAGATAATAT
Source organism: Corylus avellana (assembly GCF_901000735.1). Classification (NCBI taxonomy): domain Eukaryota; kingdom Viridiplantae; phylum Streptophyta; class Magnoliopsida; order Fagales; family Betulaceae; genus Corylus; species Corylus avellana. The sequence goes on along the minus strand of NC_081541.1, from coordinate 21,159,005 downwards.
AACAATATGCCAATGATCCAATCATATTATGAATACTTAATGTTTGTCAACCTAAGGGTATAGGTATCTACTCCTTAAGCTATTGATTTTCCTAAGCCACGAGTTAGGCCTCATGTATCGACAAACACATGAGGCCTAGGGCATGGGTGTCTACTCCCGGTTCTCCATGTTGATTAACCCAAGAACCCGATGTGAATTTCTTTTGTTACTCTTATTAAACCCAGGACTCAATCATTCAAATTGATTTAATTAACTAGTCCATACCATATGCATATGTTGATCAGACAAGCACATATGAGGAATTCAATAAAACAGGAATGAATCAAGTTAAGTAACACAATATGATTATCATAAAGGCGCCAATATTGAAATATTAAATAAACATAATTAGGGCTTCAATCTAGCCCTACTAAGTAATTTAGTTACACATGGGTTTGATGTTAAACATTTTCATAAAATAAAATAGAAAGGAAAAGAATAAACCCGAAACTTGAACTTGGAGAGCTCCAATTCTTCTCCTTGGAAATTGTGTGTCTATTCTAAAGTCTTAAGGGTCTATTTATAGGCCTTAGGAACACTCAAGCAACCCTTAAAAACATAGGGTTTGAGCCCTAGTTTGCATAAGGCTTCAAAACCTTAAAAGAAACACTTTCCATAAAAAGGTTGCGGTTGGCTTGCTCCTCACGTACGGGTGCGCTCGATCGCATCCCGTGTACGATCAATCGAAGGACTGTGATCTATCATTTGTGTTGGATGCTCGATAGCAAATGCGATCGAGGCTGCTTCTTGTGCGCACAAGTGCACGCCTTGCGCTCGTCTGGTCCTTGCTTGTAGTGCGCTCGATCACAGCTCCACTGCTATCGATCGCACTACCAGAGCCTCCAGCTTTTCCCAAAATTGCTCTTTAAGCCCGATACTTCTAAAATTGCTTCATTTTCTTCCAAAAAGCCTACAAAAACATAGAACGCACATAAAATAACTAAAATGTTATAAATTAACAAAACTAAGGAATTAACAAATATAAGTTAAGGGCTAAAATATGAATATTTTGGCAGTTAACACACCCTCAAACTTACATATTGCTAGTCCCTTAGCAATACGAAACTAAAAACTAAATGGAAAAATAGAAAACAAAAAGATTAATCCATCTTTCGTGGGATGTACGATTGCATTTAGCATATGCAACAAGCTTTTTAAACCCCCAGGAATTCCCTAGAGGACGAATGAAGTGTCGTGAGAGTTTTCCAGAAATGTTACCCACAAACATTATGCATCAATTCATGTTATCCAAAATTAAGGTATCTGTTAAGTGCCAAAATATTCATATTTTAGCTCTTAAACTTATATGTGTTAATTCCTTAAGTGTTGTTAATTTATGCTATTTTAGTTCTTTTATGTGTTTTCCTTGCTTTTGTAGGCTTTTGGAAGAGAAGGTAGTAAATCTAGAAGATTTGGGCTCAAAGAGAGAATTTGGAAAAAGTTGGAGTTTCTAGTAGTGCGATCGATTGCAGGAGACCTGTGATCGAGCGCACTGCGATCGAGTTCACACGGGCTATGATCGATCGCACCCGTTCACTGGAGAACAATGAGCTGCGGCCACCTTTTCTTCCATATTAGGGTTTTCCAAGTCCCACTTGTAATAGGACTAAACCCAAATTTTCTAGATTTACTAGTGTGTCAAGGACTTCTAAAAGCCTATAAATAGACCTCTAAACCTTGAGAATAATCAACCTTGGATAGACATAATTTTGGGGAGAGGAATTGGAGGCTACTTCTAGTAGCGGTTTTCGGCTCTTTCTTTACCTTTTCCTTTTCTTTTATTTTAATTATGTATAACTAACTCTTAAGGAGGGCTAGATTGAAGCCCTAATTATGTTTATTTAATATTTCAATATTGGAGCCTTTGTGATAATCATATTGTGTTACTTAACTTGATTAATTCCTATTTTCTTGAATTCCTCATATGTATGTGATTGGCCATTATATCCATGTGGTATGGATTAGCTAATTAAATCAATTTGGATGACCGAGTCCTAGGTTTAATAAGAGTAACAAAAGAAATCCACACCGGATTCTTGGGTTAATCAACATGGAAAACCGGGAGTATACACCCATGCCCTAGGTTTCGTGTGTTTGTCAATTTCCATAGATTTATGCTTTTTTAAAGAACAACTTAGTATACACTCATGCTAAATCCTTTGAGAAAGAAAAGAGTTAGAGTATACACCCATGCCTAACTCGTTGCTTAGGGAAATCAATAGCTTAAGGGAGTATACACCCATGCCCTTAGGTTGGTAAACATTAAGTATTCATAATATGATTGGATCATTGGCATATTATTATATTATTTAAGCTTGATTATTGGTGAATATCAAAGCCCTACCTTTACCTTATCATTATCTTTATTTCCTTTCCTTAGTATCAATATCAATCTCATGACAATTTTGGTATTTTAATTAATTTAAAACAAAATCAACAATCTCCGTGGGATCGATCTCGTACTTGCTGCACTATACTATCGTTTGATCTTGTGCGCTTGCGAGTTAAACGTACTAAATATTATCTATTAATTTAGGTAGTATTTGGCACAACAAGTTTTTGACGCCATTGCCGGGGATTGTTTGATTTTGTTTGGAATTTTTGTTTTTCATTTAATTTATTGTTGTTTAAAATTTTTCTATTTTTCTAGTTTTTCCCGCAGTTCCTGTTTTGCCTCTAGAGGTATGCTTGAGCGCCCAACCAAGGCGATCAAGCGCACATCACAGTGCGATCGATTGCACATCTGGATAGTAGCACAGTTACTGTACTAATTATAGATCTGATTTTTTTTTTCTTTTCTTTTCATGTAGGGTCAGTTGTGTCTACATCTTCGTAAGTTTTAATTTTAATTTTGTTTTTATTTTCCCTTTTTATTTTAACCTTTTGTTATTTTTGTTTTCACACATGTGGGGCGGCATTCCGACACCCCATAGACCATGTTCATGTTGCCATGACCCTTATCACCATGTTAGAGGATGTCCTACAATGAAACAAATTTCTAACAAATTTTATGGGCACATGAACACATCGTTCTCTAGACCGGGGAACGACCGCTATTTTGACTCCTGTTACCCATCATGGAGCCAATAGTCCAATCTCTCATGGCAAGCTCAAGATCCCGGAATTCATGCTCCACAATCTCATGGACAGCAACATCACTCATATCAGTGATCATGCATATTCCTCTCAATTAACTCCACAATAGCAATATTAGGATGAACCACCTCCTCTTGAGTTTTCTAAGAAAACATTAGCTATGATCAGTTCAGCAATTGAGGAGATAAAGAACTGTCATTTGAAATCAGTTAAAAGGACGGAGGCCCACTGTACACAAAGAACATATTTTCTCAAAAAGGAAGAGCCCCAAAAGTTAGTCAGTTACCACTCTTCATGAACATTATATGGAGGAAGAGAGCATTTGCTATCATGAAGAGGAGCCATCTCCACAGTTTTATGATCAATCTTCGCCCATTGATTGGCCTCAACACTACCAAGAGCAACAGCAATACCAAGAAGAACCACTTCCTCCAAAAAGGCCTACTTTAGAAGAAACAGTGCTAGCTTTTCTTAGCCACAGTAAGGCCTGTAATCAACGGTTGCAATTCACCATGGCTAAGATAGAGGATCACTTCAAGCAAATATCAGTTATCCTCAAAGAAGAAAAGTGTCAAAGTCAATTCATGGCAAATCCTAATGGACTATACATGGAAGAAGAGTGCACCTACTATCATGAGCAAGCTGTCACATTGAGGAGTGAAGAGGTGGTTGAAAATCAAGTGGAAGAGGGGAAGGAGGAGCAAACTGAAGTTTCACAGGAGCCACATCAGAAAAGAGAAGAAAGCACTAAGATTTTTTCACCTTTAGCTCTTATTCCTGAAACACTAAGAGGCTAGGAGAGAAGTCTGTTAGAGCTACCACATGAGCGAATTGAGGACATCAAGATAGAGAAGCTCTCTGAGTTTTCTTCCTACTTTATTCCAGTTCATGATTCCCCACCGGATGAGAAATTGTTTGAGAAAACTCAAAGTGGTCCTCCCCGATTTATAGACATTCGGAAGCATCTTGCAATAGGAAGAATTCATTCCCTTTGCTGCAAGAGAAGGACAGACTGGTGCTTCAAGTTTAAAGTGCCACAGTCTGGCTGAAGACGTTAAACTTAGTGCTCATGGGAGGCACCCCATAGCATATCCTTTTTATTTCCTAATTGTTTTATCTTTCTATTGGTTATTTTTTATTTTATTTTATTTTTTTAAATTTTTTTAGTTTCGTTTTGTTTCCCTTTGTTACTTTAGTATTTTAATTTTCAGGACCAAGTGTGCTTCAGTTCAAGTTTGGGCGTGTGCTACGAGCCATGCCATTCCAAACATGTCATTCATCTCCCGGGTAAGATCTTTCCATGTTATACACACATTGGAGACAATGTGTAATTTAAGTTTGGGGGTATGGGAGACACCTTACACAATCTTTGTCCCATTTTTAAAAAAGAAAAAAGTATATATAAATATATGCATGTTCATGTTGTCTTAAAATTTTGGATGATCTTAAAAATTGTGATTTGATTCTTATTGGTGAGCTTATAATTTTGAACACATGATCTGATGATAGGATTTTTTTTTTCTTCCAGTTTGGTTACTTACTTTTGGCAGTTGAGAATTCATATGTTTGATCTGATATACACAAGCACATTAGCACATGATTTGTGGGGTATGACGTGAAAGTCTGATGTGTGTGCTTCTATGCTTGGGTGAAACTGGATGACTTATTAGATGGATACTTTGGCATATTTATATATATAAAAATAGAAAAAGAGTATAGAAAAAAAAAAGAAGAAAAAAATGATGATCATTGATAAGCTTTTCACTAAACAGCTGGACCTCTTGCCTCAAAGCATTGAGTGTTCACGTCAAAAGGTGAAGAATTTTGATTTGGTTAATGTCATGGTTAGTTTGGTTTCGTAGCCTTTTTGACTTGAGCTAGTAAATCCTTAGGGGTGTTTTACACCTAATGCCCTAAAACCATCTCGTTTGGGAGTCATTGACTTAACACTCGCTACATGGGTCAATTAGAAAGCTTTAGGGAACCAAACATTGCACAGCCTGACGAAAAAAAAAAAAAAAGCAGAAAGAAAAGAAAAGTTATGCCACAGTTATTCATTCTAATGAGGATTTAGTGAACTTTGAGATATTGAGACATTGCACATTGGAAATAATTAGAAGCTTCATATTTATGTGCTAGTTCACTTTACACTGTTTCGAACTTGTGATGCCTTACCCTGTCTTTTGAAAGTAATTAGACTTTAAAATTCCAATTCATTGTGAAGATGAAGTTTATCTTTTTAAGCTTGCTAATGAATGAGAATCATGGATTTGAGTGACACTTGAATTTTTGAATGACATGATTTTTGCATAATGTTTGTGGGTAACATTTATGGAAAACCCTCAAGAGACTTCACTCGTCCTCTAGGGAATTCCTAGGAGTTTAAAAGGCTTGTTGGATGTGCTAAATGCATTCGGACATCCCATGAAAGATGGATTTATCTTTTTGTTTTTTGTTTTTCATTTTGTTTTTAGTTTTGTATTGCTAAGGGACTAGCAATATGTAAGTTTGGGGGTATGTTAAGTGCCAAAATATTCATATTTTAGCTCTTAAACTTATATGTGTTAATTCCTTAAGTATTGTTAATTTATGCTATTTTAGTTCTTTTATGTGTTTTCCATGCTTTTGTAGGCTTTTGGAAGAGAAGGAAGTAAATTTGGAAGATTTGGGCTCAAAGAGAGAATTTGGGAAAAGTTGGAGTTTCCGGTAGTGCGATCGATCGCAAGAGACCTGTGATCGAGCACACCCGGGTTGTGATCGATCGCACCCGTTTGCTGGAAAACAACAAGCTGCGGCTAAACTCCCTTTCCTTCCATATTAGGGTTTTCCAAGTCCCACTAGTAATAGGACTAAACCCTACGAATTTTCTAGGTTTACTAGTGTGTCAAGGATTTCTAAAAGCCTATAAATAGACCTCTAAACCTTGAGAATAATCAACCTTGGATAGACACAATTTTGGGGAGAGGAATTGGAGGCTACTTCTAGGAACGGTTTTTGGTTATTTCTTTACCTTTTCCTTTTCTTTTATTTTAATTATGTATAACTAACTCTTAAGGAGGGCTAGATTGAAGCCCTAATTATGTTTATTTAATATTTCAGTATTGGCGCCTTTGTGATAATCTATTGCGTTGCTTAACTTGATTAATTCCTATTTTCTTGAATTCCTCATATGTATGTGATTGGTCTATATGCATGTGGTATGGAGGAAAAACCTTGGCAGTTATATAATTAACAATATCTGCATACCATGGAAGTTGGACCTCAACTGCAAACAACTGCTCATTTGGAAAATTTTCATTCAATGGAAGCTCATCTCCTTCTTCCTCATGAAGTAGCCTGGATAGGTGATCTGCCACCACATTCTCACTGTCCTTCTTGTCTCTAATCTCAAGGTCAAACTCTTGTAGTAATAATACCCATATGATTAATCTAGGCTTTGCATCTTTCTTTGCAAACAAATATCTCAAAGCAGCATGATCAGTGAATACAATAACCTTAGAACCAATCAGGCATAATCTAAACTTCTCCAAAGCAAATATGACGGCTAATAATTCTTTCTCAGTAGTAGAATAATTTAGCTGAGCATCATTCAATGTTCTAGAAGAGTAATAAATGGCATGAGGTACCTTATTGATTCTTTGACCTAAGACAGCTCCTAAGGCAAAGTCGCTGGCATCACACATGAGCTCCAATGGTAGATTCCAATCAAGTGCCATCATTATTGGTGCAGATGTGAGCAGCATTTTTAGTGTGTTGAAAGCAGTCATGCATTCTTCAGTCCATTCAAACTTGGCCTCCTTGCCTAGCAATGCATAGAGGGGTCTAGAGATCTTGGAGAAATCGTTGATGAACCTTCTATAGAACCCGGCATGTCCAAGAAAACTTCTGACCCCCTTCACTATCATAGGAGGGGGGACTTTGGAGATGATGTCAATCTTAGCCTTATCTACCTCAATGCCCTTGCTGGAAATAGAATGACCCAACACAATGCCTTGTTGAACCATGAAGTGACATTTTTCCCAATTGAGCACTAAGTTGCATTCTTCACATCTCTTGAGGACAGTCTACAGATGATTGAGGCATTCATCGAAAGTAGACCCAAAAACACTAAATTCATCCATAAATACCTCAATGAATTATTCCACCATATCTGAGAAATTACTCATCATGCATCTTTGGTAGGTGGCTGGGGCATTGCATAATCCAAATGGCATCCTTCTGTAGGCGAATGTGCCAAAAGGACATGTGAAGGTTGTCTTCTCTTGGTCCTCTGGTGCTAATGCAATCTGGTTGTAGCCACTGTACCCATCCAAGAAGCAGTAGTAGCTATGGCCAGCTAACCTCTCTAGCATTTGATCAATGAAGGGTAGGGGAAAATGGTCTTTTCCTATCACCTTGTTTAGTTTTCTGTAATCAATGCATACCCTCCAACTAGTGGTTATTCATGTTGGTATCAGCTCATCATCTTCATTGTTCACCACTGTGATCCCACTCTTCTTCGGAACTACTTGGATTGGACTTACCCATTTACTATCTGAGATGGGATATATAATGCCCACATCCAACAGTTTCAATACCTCTGCCTTCATTACCTCCTTCATGTGTGGGTTGACTCTTCTCTGTGCATCCCTGGTTGGCTTTGCTTCGTCTTCAAGGAAGATTTGATGCATGCACTTGGCTGGACTTATCCCCTTGATGTCAGGAATGGTCCATTCCAAAGCAGTTTTATGCTCTCTAAGAACTCTCAACAGCTTTTCTTCTTCCCCAAAACTTAGATTTGTAGCAATTATGACTGGTAGTGTCTTGTTTTCTCCTAAGTAGGCATATGTCAGGAGTTCTGGCAATTGCTTCAATTCCAATCTTGGTGCCTGGACAATAGAGGGGACAAGAGTAGTATTAGTAGGCTCAAGAGTCTCAAAGGGAGGGGTGTACTTACTTCAATGCTTTGGAGAGGCCTAAAGAAGGTGCACGGTTCAATGATGTCATTAGTAACATCTTTAGATTCTGGCTCAATGTCCTGCCTTGTGAAACTATGGGTGAGGGTGGCCTCCAATGGATCAATGTGATGGACCTGAAATACTTTCTCAACAACACCGTGAATCATACAGACATTAAAGCATTCCAGATCATCTTGAGGTAATTTCAATGCATCAAATATTCTAAATTCTACCTTCTCACCAGTACCTTTTTTCACACAAATTTTTGTATCAGCAGTTCTGATAAAGGGTCTTCCTAAAATGATGGGTAAGGGCAATGGCATAGGAGATTCTTCTATATCCAATACAATAAAATCAGCAGGTAAAATAGATTCACCTACCTTTACCAAGACATCCTCAAGTATACCTCTTGGTCTTTTGATGCTTCTGTCTGCCAATTGCAAGGTGATAGAAGTTGGTTGAAGCTCCCCCCAACCTAGTGTCTCAGATATAGTGTATGGTAGCAAATTGACCCCTGCTCCTAGATCCAGCAATGCATGCTCAAAAAGATGGTCTCCTATCCTGCAAGGGATTGTAAAACTTCCTGGATCTTTTAGCTTTGGTGATAGTTTTCTTAACAGTACCGCACTTACCTCCTCTGTTAGAGCAACTGTTTTATGCTCCTGAAACTTCATTTTATGAGTGCAGCAATCCTTTAAAAATTTAGCATATGAAGGAATTTGTTTAATTGCATCTAATAAAGGAATGTTAATTTTTACTTTTCTCAAGGTCTCAAAAATGTCAAGAAGTTGTTTTTCTTTCTTTGGCTTTACTAACCTTCGAGGGAAGGGCGGTGCATTCACCTTCTCCATTTTACTTACCTTGGATGTTGAGGCTTCCTCTGAGGATGCTTGAGCTGTCTCATCTGTTCCTATGATCTTGCCATTTCTGAGAGTTGTGACAGCTTTCAATTGCTGGTGACCTCCTGGATTAGGTATTGTTTGTGATGGAAATTCACCCTGCTTTCTTTCACTCAGCTCCTTAGTCATTTGCCCCATTTGTACTTCCAGTCTTTGAATAGCTTCCTCGTTCTTTGCATTAGATTGTTGTTGTGCAAGCATAAATTGTTGTACCAGACTTTCCAAGTTATTCTTCTTTGGCTCCTAAACTGGTTGGACTACTTGTTGGGGACTTCTCTACTGCCTTTGAGGGTTTAGAGCATTCCGATAGTTACTCCATGAGAAATTGGGGTGAATGCACCACCCTGGATTGTAGGTGTTGGAGTATGGATTGTTCTTGGGAGGATAATTGTTTTGTCCCACATAGTTTGCTTACTCTTGATTTGCAAATGGATACAAAGGACAAGTCTCAGTGGTGTGATCAAAATGAGAACATATAGTGCATACTTGGAGTTGTGCATCTTGTTGACTAGGTGAGATGTTCTGAGCAGTCACGGCTTTGACAATCATATCTAGCTTTATTTCCATAGTAGCCATCTGATTTTGAGATCCACCATTTAGGTTCACTTCATACATGCCTTTACTTTTTACTCCTCGTCTTCCTCTGGAATATAATTGTTGGGAGTGCTCACTGAGTGTTTCGAAAAGCTCCATGGCTTCCTCCCTGCTCTTTTCCATAAGTGCACCTCCACAAGCTGAATCAATCATCCCTTTGTTAGTGTCATCTAACCCTTCATAAAAAATTTGTACCTGATCATCTTGAGGGATGTTGTGATGTAGGCACTTCAGAAGTAGTGCATTGAAGTGGTCCCATGCCACAAAGAAAAGATCTCCATCTCTCGTTCGAAGTTCCCTTTTAAGCTGCCTTGTCTTTTGAGCTGGGAAAAACTTCTTTAGGAACTTAGTGGCTAACTCTTCCCAAGTATGAATGGAATCTGTAGGCAAGGAATTATACAACAATTTAGCATTCTCTTTCAAAGAGAAAGGAAAGAGGACTAACCTGAGTCTCTCCGGGGTTAGGCCCTGTAAGTGCTGAAGCTTGCATATATTAAAGAATTCCTTAAGATGCAAGTTAGGTGTTGTGCAAATTGATTTAACTCGCAAGTTTACGAATCAATTGTAGTTTATGGATTGCAAGTACGAGGTCGAACCCACATGGAATTGTATTCTTGAAAGCAATTTTAAATCTAAATTAATTAGACCCTAATGTAGTTCCAAATTTTTGAGAGAATTTTCTTGTTTGAATGAAAAAGTAAAAACATAAGTAATTTAAAGTGATTAAAATCTTATGACGAAGCACTAAGGTTTCGGAATCCGCACTCACAAATTCATAACAACATAATTTCATGATCTATACTATTCCCCAAAGTTCTCACATATAAATCTTAAGTTTGTTTTACTATTGCTTCAAAGAATTAATCAAAAGATCCCACGTATCCATTCATAACCCAAATCACAAAAGAAATCCAATATTCGATCAAATTGTATCTAGAGAATAAATCACAGGGGAAATCCAATTTTTAACAAAGAAAACAAAGCAATCAATTGTATTGAATAATCTTAAATCATTAAATGTATCCTTGAATCACAAAAGATATCCAAGAATTATTCAATCCAATTGATTAGAAGTAAAACAATAGAGCAGTTAAACCATTAAATTGGGAAATATTACATACATGAAACAAAGTTGCTAATCATAAGTGAGGCTTCATCTTCAACCCTAGTTAAAGGTTTAGCCTCTCATGTTATTGAAAGACAAAACAAGATTGATTGAATTTATAATGTAAAATTGAGTACTTACAAATAAGAATCACAAAGTTGAGATCCAAAAGCCAGGAAAACCTTAAACTCTCTTCTTTCTCCACTGCAATCTTGAAATTCGTCTCCTCCCTAAACTAATCTGATAATTCTCTATTTATAAGCCTAAAACTAGGGTTTACAATTTGAAATAGACTTAAATTCGCTGCCAGATCGGACAGTGTGCTTGATCGTACACCTTTTGTGCTTGAGCGTACTCGGCTTGCCACGCATGCGTATTCGCGCGCTTAGCTTTCAAGAGGGCACGTTTACTCTCGATCATGGGGCGCTAGCTCGAGCGCATGTGCGCTCGAGCGTAGTGATCTATGCTCGATCGTGCTGACAGATTTGCAACTTCCTTCCAAATGACATAACCTTCCATCCAACAAACTCCAATATCTCCCTAATGGCCTCGACAGACAACAGGTAGCGCCACCACAAAGGCTACACCCCCCCATTGTCCCCATTAGTTTCTGTAAAATCAGAGCCGGGACAGGTTTTCAGTGTAAATTATTAAAACTCAGACCTCTAGAGCAGTTTGCTCCAAACAAATAATTTCCTTAAGGCAATCAGGCGTTTCATCACGCCAGGTCCTGTCTAAAGCATATGAATCTGCAAATCGGGAAAGGAGGTGAGCTGCTTGATTCCCATCCCTACGCACAAAAGTGAATTTCCAGAGAGAAAATCCTTGCACTTTAGTTCGTATGTCGTCCACTGCATGACCCAGGCTACTCATATCACAATCCAAAGAATTATAGCATCTACAGCCACCTTTGCATCCCCTTCAAAGTGGACCCTCTCTAGCCCCATAGATCTACAAAAGTGGACGGCCAGAAGGGCCCCCATAAGCTCCGCCCCCAAAGGAGGAAGCAAACCCAATCGAGAAACACACTTTGCGGCAACTGGATGCCTCGTACAGTCACGGAGGACTAGCCTAAAGCCGGTGCAGCCCTATGAGCGATTAAGGCCAGCGTCCCAATTAATCTTCAACCACCCTACTTGTGGAGCCATCCAGCGAGATGGTTGCTCAGCTAAAGCGGTAGAATGTTTTTCGTTCTGCACAGTAGCCATATGGAACTTAGTGATAGCATTGGTGGTCAGCTGCAACAGCACGGATAGATGGGTAAGAAAACCCCCATGCACTACTTCGTTTCTCCTCAACCAAATCCTCCTAGCCAGCCCAACAAACACTTGCATTTCATCAGGAGAACACTTGGCTAAGACACCCTCAACTACCTGAATGAAATGAGGCCCTGTGAAGGTACTCTTTTGGAGTTTTATACTTCCTATGCTCCAAACGTCCATGGCAGATGGACATTGCCATAGATTGTGAAACCCCGTCTCTGCCTCTCGCCCACATATTGGTAATAAGACCTCTAAACATTTAGAATGATCATTCTGGAATAGACACAACTTTGGGGGGAGGAATTTGGAGGCTACTTCTAGGAGCAGTTTTCGGTTCTCTCTTTCACTTTTCTTTCCCCTGCAACGGCACCAAAACTTGTTGTGTAAATATCTACCTAAATTAATAGATAAATAATTATACGTTTTACTTGCAAGTGCACAAGATCATACGATAGTATAGTGCAGCAAGTACGAGATCGATCCCACAAGATATAAAGAAAGCACGTGGGTGTCTACTCCTTAAGTTATTGATTTCCCTAAGCAACGAATTAGGCATAAGTGTCTACCCTAATTCTTTTATTTCTTAAAGGATTTAGCATGGATGTCTACTAAGTTGTTCTTTAAGAAAGCATAAATTTGTGAAAATCGACAAAAACATGAGTCCTAGGGCGTGGGTGTCTACTCCTGGTTCCCCATGTTGATTAACCCAAGAACCCAGTGTGGATTTCTTTTGTTACTCTTATTAAACCCAGGATTCGATCATCCAAATTAATTTAATTAACTAGTCCATACCACATGCATATGTTGATTAGACAAACACATATGTGGAATTCATGAAAACATGAATTAATCAAGTTAAGCAACACAATGTTATTATCACAAAGGCGTCAATATTAAAATATTAAATAAGCATAATTAGGGCTTCAATCTAGCCTTCCTAAAGAGTTAGTTACACATAATGAAAATAAACTAAAAAGAAAAGGGAAAGAAAGAACCGAAAACCGCTCCTAGAAGTAGACTCCAATTCCTCTCCCCAATGTTGTGTCTATTCCAGGATGATTATTCTCAGGGGTTAGAGGTCTATTTATAGGGCTTTAGAAGTCCTTGTTACACTAATAAACCTAGAAAATTCGTAGGGTTTAGTCCTATTACAAGTGGGACTAGGAAAACTCTAATATGGAAGGAAAGGGAATTCTGGCCGTCTGTCATTTCTCCAGTGCACAGGTGCGCTCGATCGCATGTGGTAGGCGCTCGATCGCAGGTGCGATCAATGCTATTGGTTGCGCGATCGAGTACACGCCTTGCACTCATCTGGTTCTTTTGCTTGAAGTGCTCTCAATTGTAGGTCTCCTTCGATCGATTGCACTACCAGAGACTTCAACTTTTCCCCAAATTTGCTCTTAAGCTCAATACTTCCAAGTTTTCTTCCTTTTCTTCCAAAGGCCTACAAAGACACAAAAAATACAGAAAAGGAATAAAATGTCATAAACTAACAACACTAAGGAATTAACACATATAAGTTTAAGGGCTAAAATTTGAATATTTTGGCACTTAACACAAGCTGTGGCACTTGGGTGGTGGACTAATAAACAGGCAGTTAAGCTTGGTAAGATGGGCGATATTGATTCTGAGTTTGAGTGGAGGTACCTCCCTGGTTCAATGGCTGATTCTGCTTCCAAGGGAAATTAGGTGATTTCGCCACCCTGGATTGTAAGTTTCAGAAAACGGTCCAGTTGTGGGTTTCCTGTACTCATTGAAGGAATTGACTTGTTCAGTTGGGTACTCTGTTGACAAAGTTGGGTAGTTTTAAGTGAAGAGCGTTTGACTATCACATAACCTGCATGCATCCATTTGGTAAGTATCTGTTGCATTTACTGGTTTATTTAAGACCATCGTATCAAACTGACACCTGAGAACCTTCAATTCCTCCCTTAATTCAGCATTGTTCCTCACCGCGTAGATGCCTCATGTATTGGGAGCGGGTTGTTGTCTGTCCCAACTATTTTGACTATTTTGAAAATCCCATTTTTGTGCTCGTTTAGCCATTTCGTCCAAAGTTTTATAGGCTTTATCCATAGTAAGACTTAAGAATTGTCTACCATTCATAGTCTCAAGCGAGTTTCGCTCACTTGGTGTTAGTCCCCTGTAGAAAATTTGAACAAGCACCTCATTCTCAAACCTGTGGGGTGGGCATTTTATAGTAAGCTCTTTAAACTTCTCCCAGCTACTGGTGAGTCTTTCCCCTTCTTTCTGTCTGAAATTGGTGATCTATAGATGGAGGTTATTGATCTAGGAAATTGGGAAGAACTTGTGGTAAAACTTGCTTTGTCGCATATCCCAAGAAGTGATAAATCCAGGTCTATTGTTTAGTAGCCAAGATTTTGCCCTATCATGTAGGGACAGAGGGAATAACCGAAGACACATTGGTTCTGCTGGGGCATTTTGCATATTAACAATGTCACACATTTCCGAAAAGGTCCTCACATGAACATATGGATCCTCATTCTCTAATCCTCTAAATGCAGGAAGGTGACTTATTGTACTCGGCTTTAGCTCGAAGCGAGTATCTGGCAACACTATACACGACGGTGTGTTGGTAATATTGGGTACAAACAGCTCCCCAAGGGATCTAGGTTGATTTCGTTCTCCCATCTTAACAGACTTTCCTGAATCAGACTCGGAACTTTGAGAATTGGTGGGTGAGTTTGGTGGCAGTCTTAGATTCTCTCTCGCCGTTCTTTCAATTTCGGGATCAGAAGTGTTTAACTCCCGATTTAAAGATCTACGACCGAACATGTAAAAAGGAACTAACAAACTAAAAATTGAAATGAATTGAACTAAATTAAATTATATTAAACTAACTAAACACAATTGCAAGCAAAAATTAATTTAAACAGAAACTAAAAACTCACGAAAAAGGACTAAAAACTTAAGTGTATCTAATTTATTTAGTAGGGCTAGATTGAAGCCCTAGTTATGTTTAGTTGATATTCAATATTGGCGCCCTTGTGATGATCTTGTTGTGATATCTAAATTGATTAATTCCTGTTTTCATGAATTCCTCATATGTGTGTGCCTGATTAACATATGTATGTGGTATGGATTAGTTAATTAAATCAATTTGGATGACCAAGTCCTGAGTTTAATAAAAGTAACAAAAGAAATCCACACCGGGTTCTTGGGTTAATCAACATGGAGAACCGGGAGTAGACACCCATACCCTAGGCCTCATGTGTTTGTCGATTTTCACAGTTTCATGCTTTCTTAAAGAACAACTTAGTAGACACCCAAGCTAAATCCTTTAAGAAAGAAAAGAATTAGAGTAGACACCTATGCCTAATTCGTTGCTTAAGGAAATCAAGAGCTTAAGGAGTAGACACCAATGCCCTTAGGTTGACAAACATTAGATATTCATTACATGATCAAAACATTGGCATATTGATATATTAGCTAAATATAATTAGTCATGGATATCAAAGTCCTACCTTTTTATCATTATCAACTCAAATCCAATCTTTGTTTTATTTACTTTTGGAATTGATTTTGAAGCAAAATTTAGCAATCCTCGTGGGAATGACCCCGTACTTGAACCCTATACTAGTTGTTGACCTTGTGCACTTGCGGGTAAAACATCCGATTATTTGCCTATTAATTTAGGTAGACATTTGTGACAACAAGTTTTTGGCGCCGTTGCCAGGGATTGCGGCGAATTTCGTTTAAAATTAATTTCCTTTAGTTGTTTGATTTTAATTTTTAATTTTCAATTTTGGTTTTTTTCCTTTAATCTATTTTTGTTTTAAATTTCTCTATTTTTCTAGTGCTTCCCACAGTTCTTGTTTTGCCTCTGGAGGTGCGCTCGAGCGCCAACCAGGGCGATCGAGTGCACCAGTGCAATCGAGCGCACCTCATGGTACGATCTATCGCACACCTAGAAAGCAGCACAATTACTGCACTAACTATATAGATCTGATTTTTTTTTTTTTTTTTTTTTTTTTTTTTGTTTCATGCAGGGTCATTCAAGTCTGCATATTAGTAAGTTTTCTTTTCAAATTTTGTTTTTAACTAACCTTTTTAATTTTTTGTTATTTTATTTTTAATTTCACATATGTGGGGAGGCATTCCGATGCTCCATGGACCATGTTCTTTATGCCACGAACCTTATCACCATGTTAAAGAATGTCCTTCAAGAAGACAAATTTCTAACAAAATTTTTGGGCATAAGAACACATTGTATTCTAGACTGGGGAATGGCCGCTATTTTGATTTATGTAACCCAACATGGAACCAATAGTCCAATCTCTCATGGCAAGCTCAAGCTCCCGAAATTCATACTCAACAATCTCATAGACTGCAACATCACTCATATCAGCAATTCTATGATCATGAATATTCCTCTCAATCAGCTCCACAACAATAATGTCAGGGTGGATCACCTTCTCTTATAGAAATGATAAATACATTGATTAAGACTACACAGAAAGCATCTGACGACATGAAGACCTACTTCAAACCGAAAGGCAATTTTCTCAAAGAAGAAGAAGCATATCAAGAGGAGCCATCTTCCACCTATTGGTATCCACAATACCAAGAAGAGGAGCCATCTCCCATATATGATCATTCGGATTCTTCTCCACTTCAATAATATCAAGAAGAACTACCTCCTCTGAAAGGTTTGCCTTAGAAGAAGTAGTTGCTGCCTTAGAAAAATAGTGTTCAAACTTTACAAAACATGTAGTAGCTCATCTTAGCCACATGGAGAAAAGAGAGTAATCATTTGAATGGATGGAGGTCCACCTCATGCAAAAATCAGATACACTTAAAGAAGAAGAAGAAGAAGAGTGTCAATCAGTTGGTGGCCAATCCTAATGAGCGTTACATGGAGGAAGAGTGAACCTACTATCAGGTGCAAGCTGTCACACTGAGGAGTGAAGAGGTGGTTGATAATCAATTGGAAGAAGGGAAGGAGGAGCAAACCAAAGTTCCACAGGAGCCACATCAGGAAAAAAAAGAGAGCATTGAGATTTCCTCATCATTAGCTCTTATTCTTGAAAAACCAAGAGGCCAAGAGAGAAGTCTGTAGAGCTACCACATGAGCAAATTGAGGACATCAAGATAGAGAAGCTCCCTGAGCTTTCTTTTTACTATATTCCAGTTCATGATTCCCCACCAGATGAGCAACAGTTTGAGAAAACTCAGAGTGGTCCTCCCCGATCGATAAACACTTGGAAGCATCTTGCAACTTAAAAGATTCATTCCCTTTGGTGCAAGAGAAGGAAATATTGGTGCTTCAAGTTTAAAGTACTATCGTCTGGCTGAAGATGTTAAACTTAGCACTCATGGGAGGCACCCCATAGTTTATCCTCTTATTTTGTTATAGTGTGTTTTCAGTTAATTTTTAGTTATCTTTAGTGCTTTGTTCTTTTTACTTGTCTTTATTTTTCTTATTTTGCAGGGACAAGTGTGCTTCAATTCAAGTTTGGGGGTGTGCTATGAGCCATGCTTTTCAAGACTATGTCGTCCATCTCGCGAGTACACTCTTTCCTTAATTTAGACACATTGGGGACAATGTGTCATTTAAGTTTGGGGGTATGGGCACACATGTTGTTCACACACACTTTGTCCCAAATTTCATGTTATTTGTTTTGTGTGTTTGTTTGTTTATTTGAAAAAAATAAAAAATAAAAATTTGCATGTTCATGTTTACCCTAAAATTTTAAGTTAATCTAAAAAATATTGTGGCTTGAATTCATCAGTGAGCTTAAAATTTTGTACACATGATTTGATGAGAGAATTTATTAGTTGGGTTACTTGCTTAGGACAGTTGAAGAATCACATGTTTGATCTGATCACACAGCACATTAGCACATAATTTGTGAGGAATGACATGAAGTTTGATGTGTGTGTTTCTGTATCTTGGATGAATTGGATGACTTATTAGATGGACATTTTGGCATATATATATAAAGAAAAGAAAAAAGAGAAAAAATATATATATATAAATAAATGATCATTGATAAGATTTTCACTAAGTAACTAGACCTCATGCTCAAAGCATTGAGCGTTCATGTCAAAAGGTGAAATTTTTTGATTTGATTGATGTCATGGTTAGTTTGGTTTCATAGCCTTTTTGACTCGAGTTAGTAGGTCCTTAGGGGTGTCTCTACACCTAATGCCCTCAAACCATCTGGTTTGGGAGTCATTGACTTAACACTCGTTACATAGGTCAATTAGAAAGCTTAAGGGAACCAAACATTGCACAACCTGACCAAAAAAAAAAAAAAAGAAATATGCCATTGTTGTTCATTCTAATAGGAATTTCAGTGAACTTTGAGATATGGAGACATTACACATTGGAAAGATTTGGAAGCCTCATAATTTTGTGCTAATTCACCCTACACTGTTTTCAAACTTGTGATATTTTAGCATGTCCTTTGTAAGTAATTGAACTTTGAGATTCCAATTCATTGTGAAGATGGAGTTCATCTTTTTAAACTTGCTAATGAATGAAAATCATGATCTTGAAGTGATACTTTAATTTTTGGGATAACATGAACTGTGCATAATGTTTGTGGGTAACATTTCTGGAAAACCATCACGAGACTTCACTCGTCTTCTAGGGAATTCCTAGAGGTTTAAAAGGCTTGTTGCATATGCTAAATGCAATCGTACATCCCACGAAAGGTGGATTTATCTTTTTGTTTACTGTTTTTCCATTTAGTCTTTAGTTTTGTATTGCTAAGGGACTAGCAATATGTAAGTCTGGGGGTGTGTTAAGTGCTAAAATATTCATATTTTTAGCCCTTAACTTACATGTTTTAATCCTTTAGTCTTAGTTAATTTATGTCATTTTAGCTCTTTTATGTGTTTTCCTTGCTTGTGTAGGCTTTTGGAAGAAAATGAAGTAAATCTGGAAGATTTGGGCTCAAAGAGAGAATTTTGGAAAAATTGGAGTTTCCGGTAGTGTGATCGATCGTAGGAAACTTGTGATCAATCGCACTTGTGATCGATCGCACACGGGTTGCGATCGATCACACCTGTGCGCTGGAGAATTCTCGAAGCTAGGGATAGACTCCCTTTCCTTCCATATTAGGGTTTTCCAACTCCCACTTGTAATAGGACTAAAACCCTACGAAATTTTTAGGTTTACTGGTGTAACAAGGACTTCTAAAGCCCTATAAATAGACTTCTAAACCTTGAGAATAGAAAAGCTAAAAGATATACTTTCCAAAGAGAAGAATTGGAGCTCTTCAAGTTCAAGTTTCGGGTTTATTCTTTTCCTTTCTTTTATTTTATTTTATGAAGATGTTTAACATCAAACTTATGTGTAACTAATTTATTTAGTAGGGTTAGATTGAAGCCCTAGTTATGTTTAGTTGATATTCAATATTGGCATTCTTGTGATGATCTTGTTGTGATATCTAAATTGATTAATTTCTGTTTTCATGAATTCCTCAAATGTGTGTGCCTGATCAACATATGCATGTGGTATGGACTAGTTAATTAAATCAATTTCGATGACCGAGTCCTGGGTTTAATAAAAGTAACAGAAGCATTCCACACCAGGTTCTTGAGTTAATCAACATGGGGAACTGGGCGTAGACACCCATGCCCTAGGCCTCATGTGTTTGTCGATTTCCACAGTTTCATGCTTTCTTAAAGAACAACTTAGTAGACACTCATGCTAAATCTTTTAAGAAAGAAAAGAATTAGAGTAGACACCTATGCCTAATTCGTTGCTTAGGGAAATCAATAGCTTAAGGAGTAAACACCAATGCCCTTAGGTTGACAAACATTAGATATTCATAACATGATCAAAACATTGGCATATTGATATATTAGCTAAATATAATTAGGGGTGGATATCAAAGTCCTACCTTTTTATCATTATCAACGCAAATCCAATCTTTGTTTTATTTTACTTTTTGGAATTGATTTTAAGCAAAATTTAGCAATCCTCGTGGGATTGACCCCATACTTGCACCCTATACCACTGTGTTGACCTCGTGCACTTGCAGGTAAAACATTGATAAGTGCTAAAATATTCATATTTTCAGCCTTTAACTTGCATGTTTTAATCCTCTGATTTTGGTTAATTAGGTCATTTTAATTCCTTTCTGTGTTTTTCATACTTTTGTAGGCTTTTGGAAGAAAATGAAGTAAATCTAGATGATTTGGGCTCAAAAGAGAGAAGATGGAAAATTGGGAGCTCTCTGACACTGCAATCGATCACAGGGTACTTGCGATCAAGTGTAGTACCTGAGAAGACAAAGCACAATCCAGACTAGGAGCAATTGAGTGCATGCCAGAAGAAGGATCGATCGCAGACCTGTGATCGAGTGCACACAGGTTGCGATCAATCGCACCCATGTGCAGGAGACATATCAAGGGGCTGCCAAATGGTCATTCTTTCCATATTAGGGTTTTCCAACTCCCAAATGTAATAGGTTTTGAAACCCTATGAAATCCCTAGGTTTACTACTTTGTCAAGGACTTCTAAAGCCTATAAATAGACCCTTAAGCCTTTAGAATAGGTATGCTTTGTAAGGAGAAGAAGAGGAGCTCTTGAAGTTCAAGTCTCGGGTTTATTCTTTTTTCTTTTCTTTTATTTATGAAGATGTTTAACATCAATTTTATGTGTAGCTAATTTAATTAGTAGGGCTAGATTGAAGTCCTAGTTATGTTTAGTTAATATTTCAATATTGGCGCCCTTGTGATGATCTTATTATGCTATTTAACTTGATTAATGCCTACTTGCATGAATTCCTGATATGTGTGTGCCTGATCAACATATGCATGTGGTATGGACTAGTTAGTTAAATCAATTTGGATGGCCGAGTCTTGGGTTTAACATAAGTAACAAAAGAATCCACACCGCGATTCTTGGGTTAATCAACATGGACAACCGGGAGTATATGCCATGCCCTAGGCCTCATGTGTTTCTCGATTTCCATAGAACATATGCTTTCCTAAGGAACAACTTAGTATACACCATGCTAAATCCCTTAGAAAAGAAAAGAGTTAGAGTATACGCCATGCCTGACTCGTTGCTTAGGGAAATCTATAGCCTTAGGAGTATACGCCATGCCCTTAGGTTGACAAACATTAGATATGCATAACCTGATCAAAGCATTGGCATATTGTTATATTAGCTAAATATAATTAGTGGTGGATATCAAAGCCCTACCTTTTATTATCATCACTTAGACAATCAACCTTTGTTTTACTTAAGGAATTTATTTTTAAACATAAATTCAGCAATCCTCGTGGGAATGATCCTGTACTTGCACCATATACTACTATGTTGACCTTGTGCACTTACAGGTAAAACGTACACTTATGTACATATTAATTTAGGTAGATATTTTGTACATCAAACATCCAATTATTTGCCTATTAATTTAGGTAGATATTTGTGACAACAATCGGGCAGTGCGCTCAATCACACACTTTCTGCGCTCGAGTGTACTCGGGCTTGCCACGCATGCGTATTCACGTGCTTAGCTTTCAAGAGGGTGTGTCTGTGCTCAATTGTGTTGATAGATTTACAACTTCCTTCCAAATGCAACTTTCACATAAAAATCCCAGCTTTCCTTCAGCAACCTATAAAATGCTAAAAACAGAGAACTAACCCAAAACATCAGATAATAACACAGCTAAAGGATTAGCACAAGTAAATTGAGGGGTCCAAATATGCAATATTTGGCACAACTCATTAGGATCCTCAGTAGCTGTGCCCAAAAAGTGAGTTAGCGCATTGAGTATCTACGGGGATATATAGTAATTGCCTTCCACCTCCGGTTGATAGGCTATGCTTGATAGCTGGTTGAGTTTTTTCGGGATGAAAGCCTGTTTCATCGGTCTTTGCAGTGGTGGCGGGTTCTGCTGCCGATCTTCCATTGTTTCCTCAACTTCTTCCTCTTCTTCTATGTCGGAGTTGTCTCTAGGCCTTTGTCGAATTGTCCGCTCAATTTTGGGATCGAGTGGAAGGATGATTGAGTCTTGAGATTGACGGCCTTGCATAAGTTGATTTGCCTCTGCAGTCATAGCAACTTCAATGCTGATGTCCGGATGCTTCCTGGAACTGTGCTCGTTTGTAGATTAGTAAGCTTGATCGCACTGCGCTCGATCGTACTCGGTCTCCGTTTGATCGCAGTAACAGAATGCAGGTGCTGTAGACTGAAACAAAACAGAAAACATAAAAATAAAAAAACAAAAAATATTTTTGATTCTCGATAAAAGCAGAATTTAAAATTAAAAATTAAAATAACGAAACAAAAGGAAAGTAATTCTAAACAAAATTTGCCACAATCCCCGGCAACAGCGCCAAAAACTTGTTCAAATATCTACCTAAATTAATAGGCAAATAATTATACGTTTTACTTGCAAGTGCACAAGATAAATATAGTAGTATATGGTGCAAGTACGAGATCATTCCCATGAGGATTTCTAAATTTTGCTTAAAATAAATTCCATGTTAAGTGCTAAAATATTCATATTTTAAGCCCTTAACTTACATGTTTTAATCGTTTAGTTTTAGTTAAGTTATGCCATTTTAGTTCCTTTATGTGTTTTTCTTGATTTTGTAGGTCATTGGAAGAAAAAGAAGAAATCTCATAAGTTTTGGAATTAAAAAGAGCTATTTTGGACATTTGAAGGCTCTGGTAATGCAATCAATCGCAGGGGAGCTGCGATCGAGCGCACTACAGGCGAGAACCACAATGCACAAGGCACCCATGATCGAGTGCAAGCACAAGCAGGATCGATCGCAGACCTGCGATCGAGCGCACCCATGCTTGATGGCCAAGACAGCCGCCAGCCTTAATAAGGAAAGAGCAACTTTTAGGGTTTTGTAACTTAGTGCGAACTAGGGCTCAAACCCTACGATTTTTAAGGTTTCTAGAGTATTTCAAAAAGCCTATAAATAGACCCTTAAGCCTCTAGAATATATATACTTTCCAAGGAGAAGAATTGGAGCTCTTCAAGTTTAAGTTTCGGGTTTATTCTTTTCCTTTCTTTTATTTTATTTTATGAAGATGGTTAACATTAAACTTATGTATAACTAATTTAGTAGGGCTAGATTGAAGCCCTAGTTATATTTAGTTGATATTCAGTATTGGCTCCCTTGTGATGATCTTGTTGTGATATCTAAATTGATTTATTCCTGTTTTCATGAATTCCTCATATGTGTGTGCCTGATCAACATATGCATGTGATATGGACTAGTTAATTAAATCAATTTGGATGACCGAGTCCTGGGTTTAATAAAAGTAACAAAAGAAATCCACACCGGGTTCTTGGGTTAATCAACATGGGGAACCGGGAGTAGACACCCCTAGGCCTCATGTGTTTGTCGATTTCCACAGTTTTATACTTTCTTAAAGAACAACTTAGTAGACACCCATGCCTAAGTCGGTGCTTAGGAAGATCAATAGCTTAAGGAGTAGACACCAATGCCCTTAGGTTGACAAACATCAGATATTCATAACATGATCAAAACATTGGCATATTGATATAGTAGCAAAATATAATTAGTGGCAGATATCAAAACCCTACCTTTTGATCATCATCAACTCAAATCCAATCTTTGTTTTATTCTACTTTTGGAATTGATTTTAAGCAAAAATGAGCAATCCTCGTGGGAATGACCCCGTACTTGCACCCTATACTACTGTGTTGACCTCGTGCACTTGCGGGTAAAACATCCAATTATTTGCCTATTAATTTAGGTAGATATTTGTGACAACAAGTTTTTGGCACCGTTGCTGGGGATTGCGGCGAATTTTGTTTAGAATTATTTTCCTTTAGTTGTGTTATTTTAATTTTCAATTTTCAATTTTGTTTTTATCAAAAATATTTTCTGTTGATTCTTAACTTTTTTTGTTTTTTGTTTCAGGTTTGCGGACTAGCATTTTGTTATTGCGATCAAGCCCACCAACCTGCGATCGAGCACAGTTCCAGGGAAGATCCAGACCAGCAGCACTAAAGCTGCTTTGGCTGAAGAAGCAATTCAATTGATGCAAGGTCATCGATCTCATGATTCAACAGTCATTCCACTCGATCCTGAAATTGAGCGGACAATTCGACAAAGTGCTAGAGACAAAGAAGAAGAGGAACAAATTGAGAACACAATGGAAGATTTGCAAGAGATTCCACCAATGGTGCTGAGACCACTAGAGGCAAATCCACCACCGGTGTAGAGACTGATGAAGCAGGCGTTCGTCCCAACGAACCTCCATCAACCCTCATGCATAGCATATCAACGGGAGGTGGAAGGCAACTATTATATTTCTCTTCAAACCCTTAATGCACTGACTCACTTTAGGGGCACAACTACTCAGGATCCTAACTTGCATTTTAAGGAGTTCTTTTATCTATGCAAGTTGCAGCACATCCAAGGCTTAACGCCAGAGAGACTCAGGGTAGTCCTCTTTCCCTTCTCTTTGAAAGATAATGCTAAACTGTGGTATAATTCTTTGCCTGCCGATTCTATCCATACTTGGGAAGAATTAGCCACCAAGTTTCTGAAGAAGTTTTTCCCAGCCCAAGAGACAAGACAACGTAAAAGGGAACTTCAAATGTTCCAACAAAGAGATGGAGATCTTTTCTTTGAGGCATGAGATCACTTCAATTCATTGCTTCTAAAGTGCCCACATCACAACATCCCTCAAGATGATAAGGTACAAATTTTCTATGAAGGTTTAAATGATACTAACAAAGGGGTGGTTGATTCAGCTTGTTGAGGAGCATTTATGGAAAAGAGTAGTGAGGAAGCAATGGAGCTTTTTGAAACATTAAGTGAGCATCCCCAACAATTCTGCTTTAGAGGAAGGCGAGGATTAAAGAGCAAAGGCGTGTATGAAGTGAACTTCAATGGGGGATCTCCAAATCAGATGGCTGCTGTGGAAAAGAAGTTAGACATGATTGTCAAAGCCATGATTGCTCAGAAAATCTCACCTTTTCAAAAGGACACACCAATCCAGGTATGTGCTATATGTTCCCATTTAGATCACACTACTGAAATATGTCCTTATCTCCATTTGCAGAGCAAGAAGAGGTGAATTATGTGGGACAAAACAATTACCCCCACAAGAACAATCCGTACTCCAACACCTACAATCCAGGATGGCGCAACCATCCCAATTTCTCTTGGAGTAACAAGCAAGGACAGCAGAAGGGGCCCCAACAAGCAAGCCAGCCAACTCAAGAGTCAAAGTTGAACCAACTGGAGAATATGATACACGCCCTAGTGACTTCACAACAGCAATTTATGGCTGATCAAAAACAATTCAATACAAAGACCGATCAAGCCATCCAAAGACTGGAAGTGCAAATGGGGTAGATGGCAAAGGAGCAGAGTGAAAGGAAACAGGGAGAAGTTCCAACCCAAACAATACCCAATCTAGGGAGTCACCAACAGCTGAAAGCAGTCATAGTTCTCAGGAATGGCAAGGTCATAGGAAATGAAGAGCCACCTCAAGCATCTCCAGAGGAAGCATCAACTTCCAAGGTAAACAAAATGGAGAAGGTGAATGCACCACCTTTCCCTCAAAGGTTAGTCAAACCAAAGAAAGATAAGCAACTCATGGATATCTTTGAGACTTTGTGGAAAGTAGAAATCAATATTCCTTTATTAGATGCAATTAAACAAATTCCTTCTTATGCTAAATTTTTAAAGGATTGTTGCACTAACAAAAGAAAGTTTCAGGAGCATGAGATAGTGGCCCTTACAGAAGAGGTAAGTGCAGTTTTATTAAGAAAATTACCACCAAAGCTAACAGATCTGGGTAGTTTTACCATTCCTTGCAGGATAGGAGACCATCTTTTTGAGCATGCATTGCTAGATCTGGGAGCAGGGATCAATTTGCTGCCTTACATGGTATATGAAAAGCTAGGTTTGGGGGAACTTCAACCAACCTCTGTCACCTTGCAATTGGCAGACAGAAGCATCAAAAGACCAAGAGGTATACTTGAGGATGTATTGGTAAAGGTAGGTACATTTATTTTACCTGCTGATTTCATTGTGTTGGATGTGGAAGAATCCCCTATGCCATCACCCTTGCGTATCATCTTAGGCAGACCCTTTCTGAGAACTGCTGATACTACAATAGGTGTCAAAAAGGGTACTGTAAGTATGAAGGTTAATGGTGAGACAATAGAATTCAAAATATTTGATGCAATGAAATTACCTTATGATGATTTAGAGTGCTTTAATGTTTGTATGATCCAAGGTGTTAGTGAGCCAGTTTTGTAGGAACAACATAAAGATCCATTGGAGGCCACCCTCACCCATAGTCTCACAAGAAAGAACATTGAGCTAGAACCTGAAGATGTTACTGATGACATCATTGAAACAGTTCACCTTGTTAAGGCCTCTCCAAAATATTCAAGTAAGTATACTCCTCCCTTTGAAATTCTTGAGTCTACTAATACCACTCTTGTCCCTTCTATTGTCCAGGCACCAAAGCTGGAATTGAAGCAATTGCCAGAACACCTAACATATGCCTACTTAGGAGAGAACAAGATACTACCGGTCATAATTGCTGCAAATATGTGTTGTGGGGAAGAAGAAAAGCTGTTGAGAGTTCTTAGAGAACATAAAACTGCTTTGGGATGGACCATTGCTGATATCAAAGGAATAAGTCCAGCCAAGTGCATGCATTAGATCTTCCTTGAAGACGAAGCAAAGACAACCAGGGATGCATAGAGAAGACTCAATCCTCACGTGAAGGAGGTAGTAGGTAGTTAAGGTAGAGGTATTAAAACTGCTAGATGTGGGCATCATCTATCCCATCGCAGACAGTAAATGGGTCAGTCCAGTCCAAGTAGTGCCAAAAAAGAGTGGGATCACAGTGGTGAAGAATGAAGATGATGAGCTGATACCTACAAGAGTAACCACTGGGTGGAGGGTATGCATTGATTACAGAAAGCTGAACAAGGAAACAAGAAAAGACCATTTTCCATTACCCTTCATTGATCAAATGCTAGAGAGGTTAGCTGGCCATAGCCACTATTGTTCCTTGGATGGGTACAGTGGCTATAATCAAATTGCAATAGCACCAGAGGATCAGGAGAAGACCACCTTCACATGTCCTTTTGGCACATTCGCCTACATAAGGATGCCATTTGGATTATGCAATGCCCCAACCACATTCCAAAGATGCGTGATGAACATTTTTTCAGATATTGTGGAGAAAACCATTGAAGTATTTATGGATGACTTAGTGTTTTTGGGTCTAGTTTCGATGAATGCCTCAACCATTTGAAGAATGTTCTCAAGAGATGTGAAGAATGCAACCTAGTGCTCAACTGGAAAAAATGCCAGTTCATGGTTCAACAAGGCATTGTATTGGGTCATGCTATTTCAAGCAAGGGCATTGAGGTGGATAAAGCTAAGATAGATATCATCTCCAAACTTCCCCCACCTCTGATAGTGAAGGGGTAAGGAGATTTCTTGAACACGCCGGATTCTATAGAAGGTTCATCAAGGATTTCTCCAAGATCTCTAGACCCCTCTGTGCATTGCTAGGGAAGGAGGCCAAGTTTTAGTGGACTGAAGAATGCATGACTGCCTTCAACACACTGAAAAAGCTGCTCACATCTGCACCAATAATGTGGGCACCTGATTGGAGTCTACCCTTTGAGCTCATGTGTGATGCCAGTGACTTTGCCTTGGGAGCTGTCTTGGGTCAAAGAATCAATAAGGTACCTCATGCCATTTATTATGCTTCTAGAACGTTGAATGATGCCTAGCTAAATTATTCTACTACTGAGAAAGAATTATTAGCTGTCATATTTGCTTTGGAGAAGTTCAGGTGGTACCTAATTGGTTCTAAGGTTATTGTATTCACTGATCATGCCGCTTTGAGATATTTGTTTGCTAAGAAAGATGCAAAACCTAGATTGGTTAGATGGGTACTGCTACTACAAGAGTTTGACCTTGAGCTTAAAGACAAGAAGGGCAGTGAGAATGTGGTGGCAGATCACTTGTCCAGATTACTCCATGAGGAGGAAGCAGATGAGCTCCCATTGAATGAAAATTTTCCAGATGAGCAGTTGTTTGCAGTTGATATCCAACTCCCATGGTATGCAGATATAGTGAATTATATAACTGCCAAGGTGTTTCCTTCAGGTATGTCTAGTCAAGAAAGGAAGAGGTTAATATCTATATCTAGACAATACCATTGGGATGACCCCTATTTGTTCAAATTTTGCCCTGATCAAATCATTAGAAGGTGTGTCCTAGAAGAAGAGCACTTGAGTATTTTGCAGCACTGTCATCAGTTTGCTTGTGGTGGACACTTTGGGGCCAAGAGAACAGCATTTAAGGTATTACAATATGGTTTTTATTGGCCTAATGTGTTTAAAGATGCTTTCTTGTTTTGCAGCTCTTGTGATAGATGCCAAAGGACAGGAAACATCTCATCCAAAAATCAAATGTCGCTGCAAAATATTCAAGTGGTAAAGCTCTTCGATGTCTAGGGTATTGACTTCATGGGACCATTTCCTAACTCATTTGGTTATTTATATATTCTTGTGGGTGTGAATTATGTGTCTAAATGGGTCGAGGCTGTCCCCTCAAGGACTAATGATCACAAAGTGGTTGTGAAGTTTTTGTAGGAAAATATCTTTGCTAGATTTGGGACACCAAGGGCAATCATTAGTGATGGGGGGAGCCACTTCAACAACTATGCCTTTGCCTCTATGATAAAGGAGTATGGCATCACTCATAAGGTTGGCACTCCATACCACCCCCAAACCAGTGGTCAAGTGGAGATCAGCAACAGAGAGATCAAAGATATCCTTGAAAGGACAGTGAATCCCAGTAGGAAGGATTGGTCACTATGCTTGAATGATGCACTATGTGCTTATAGGACCGCTTACAAGACACTTATCAGTATGTCTCCATATCGTTTGGTTTTTGGAAAGGCATGTCATCTACCAGTGGAATTGGAACACAAAGCGTACTGGGCCACCAAGAAGTTTAATTTTGATATGAAGCAAGCTGGTGACAAAAGGAAGCTCCAACTAAATGAATTGGAGGAATTGAGGCATGATGCATATGAGAATGCCAAGCTCTACAAGGATAGAACAAAGGCATACCATGACAAGCAACTGGTCAGGAAGTAGTTTCAAGTAGGCCAAAAGGTATTGATCTATAATTCAAGATTGATCATATATATATATGATCATTGATAAGCTTTTCATTGAGTAATTGGACCTCTTGCTTCAAAGCATTGAGTGTTCACGTCAAAAGGTGAAAAATTTGGATTTGATCAATGTCATGGTTAGTTTGGTTTTGTAGCCTTTTTGACTCGAGTTAGTAGGTCCTTAGGGGTGTCTCTACACCTAATGCCCCAAAACCATTTGGTTTGGGAGTCATTGACTTAACACTCGTTACATGGGTCAATTAGAATGCCTAAGGGAACCAAACATTGCACAACCTGACCAAAAGAAAAAAAAAATATGCCTTGGTTGTTCATTCTAATAGGGATTTCAGTGGATTTTGAAATATGGAGACACTACACATTGGAAAGATTTGGAAGTCTCATAATTTTGTGCTAGTTCACCTTACACTGTTTTCAAACTTGTGATGTTTTGGCATGTCCTCTGTAAGTAATTGAACTTTGAGATTCCACTTCATTGTGAAGATGGAGTTCATCTTTTTAAGCTTGCTAATGAATGAAAATCATGATCTTGAAGTGATACTTTAAATTTTGAGATAACATGAACTGTGCATGATGTTTGTGGGTAATATTTCTGGAAGACCATCACGAGACTTCACTCGTCCTCTAAGGAATTCCTAGGGGTTTAAAAGGCTTGTTACATATGCTAAATGCAATCATACATCCCACGAAAGATGGATTTATCTTTTTGTTCTTTGGTTTTCATTTTTGTTTTAGTTTTTGTAATGCTAAGGGACTAGCAATATGTAAGTTTTGGGGTGTGTTAAGTGTTGTTACAATTACCTACCTAAATTAAAAGGCAAATAACTGGATGTTTTACCCGCAAGTGCACGAGGTCAACATAGTAGTATAGTGTGCAAATACGGGGTCATTCCCACGAGGATTGCTGAATCTTGTCTTAAAATCAATTCCCAAAGTAAAATAAAGCAAGAGATTGGATTTAAATTGATAATGATAAAAAGGTAGGGCTTTGATATCCACCACTAATTATATTAAGCTAATATATCAATATGCCAATGTTTTGATCAAGTTATGTCTATCTAATGTTTGTCAACCTAAGGGAATGGGTGTATAATCCTTAAGCTATAGATTTCCTTAAGCAACGAGTTAGGCATGGGTGTATACTCTAACTCTTTTCTTCCCTAAAGGATTTAGCATGGTGTGTACTAAGTTGTTCTCTAGGAAAGCATATATTCTGTGGAAATCGACAAACACACGAGGCCTAGAGCATGGGTGTATACTCCCTGTTCCCCATGTTGATTAACCCAAGAACCCGGTGTGGATTACTTTTGTTACTTATGTTAAACCTAGGACTCGGTCATCCAAATTGATTAAACTAACTAGTCCATACCACATGCACATGTTGATCAGGCACACACATATGACGAATTTATGAAACTAGATATTAATCAAGTTAGATATCATAACAAGATCATCACAAAGGCGCCAATATTGAATATTAACAAAACATAACTAGGGCTTCAATCTAGCCCTACTAATTAAATTAGTTACACATAAAGTTGGTGTTAAACATCTTCATAAAATAAAAGAAAAGAAAGGAAAAGAATAAACCCGAAACTTGAACTTGAAGAGCTCCAATTCTTCTCCTCACAAGCATACCAATTCTAGAGGCTTAAGGGTCTATTTATAGGCTTTAGAAGTCCTTGACAAACTAGTAAACCTAGGAATTTCGTAGGGTTTCAAAACCTATTACAATTGGGAGTTGAAAAACCCTAATATGGAAATACTAGCATTCTGGCCGCAGCTTTGATGTGTCTCCTGCGCACGGGTGCGATCGATTGTAACCCGTGTGCGCTCAATCGCAAGTCTGCGATCGAGCCTCTTCTGATGTGCGCTCGAGCGCTTATGGCCTGCTTCATGCTTTGACTTCTCTAGTACTGCGCTCGATTGCAGGGAACCTTTGATCGATTGCAGTGTCAAGGGCTCCCACTTTCCCATCTCTCTTTGAGCCCAAATCTTCTAGATTTATTTCATTTTCTTCCAAAAACCTACAAAAGTATGGAAAACACAAAAAGGAATTAAAATGACCTAATTAACTACAGCCAAAGGATTAAAACATGTAAGTTAAGGGTTGAAAATATGAATATTTTAGCACTTAACACATTCCCAAACTTACATATTGCTAGTCCCTTAGCAATACAAAACTAACAACAAAAGTGAAAAACAGAGAACAAAAAGATAAATCCATCTTTTGTGAGATGTATGATTGCATTTAGCATATGCAACAAGTCTTTTAAACCTTTAGGAATTCCTAGAGGACGAGTGAAGTCTCGTGAGGGTTTTCCAGAAATGTTACTCACAAACATCATGCACAGTTCATGTTATCCCAGAAATTAAAGTATCACTTCAAGATTATGATTTTCATTCATAAGCAAGCTTAAAAAGATGAAGTCCATCTTCACAATGAATTGGAACCTCAAAGTGTAATTACTTACAAAGGACATACTAAATCGTCACAAGTTTGAAATTTGTGTACAGTGACTTAGCACAAAATTATGAGGCTTCCAAATCTTTCCACATGTAATGTCTCCATCTCCCAAAATTCACTGAAATCCCTATTAGAATGAACACCCATGGCATATTTCTTTTTCTCTTTTTTTTTTTTTTTTTTGGTCAGGTTGTGCAATGCTTGGTTCCTTAAAGCTTTCTAATTGACCCCTGCAGCGAGTGTTAAGTCAATGGCATCCCAAACCAGATGGTTTTAGGGCATTAGGTGTAGAGACACCCCTAAGGACTTACTAACTCGAGTCAGAAAGGCTACAAAACCAAACTAACCTACTAACCTTGACATTGATCAAATCAACATTTCTCACCTTTTGACGTGAACACTTAATGCTTTGAGGCAAGAGGTCCAGTTACTCAGTGAAAAACCATCAATGATCATTTATATATATATATATATATATATTTTCTTTTTTCTTTTTTCTTTTTTCAACATATATGCCATAGTGTCATCTAATAAGTCATCCAATTTCATCCAAGATGCAGAAGCACACATATCAGATCTCATGTCATACCTCACAGATTATGTGCTAATGCTTGTGTGATCAGATCAAACATGTGATTTTTCAACTGTCCTCAACAACTAACCAAACTAACAAATTCACTCATCAGATCATGTGTTCAAAATTTTAAGCTCACTGATGAATTCAAGCCATCATTCTTTTAGATCAACTTAAAATTTTAGGGCAACATGAACATGCATAAACTTTTGTTTTTTTTTTTAACATTAACAAACAAACACACAAACAAATAACTTGAAATTGGGACAAAGTGTGTGACCAATCATATGTGTCCATACCCCCAAACTTAAATGACACATTGTCCCCAATGTGTCTAAGTAAAGGAAAGAGTGTACCTGGGAGATGGTCGACATGATCCTGGAAAGCATGGCTCATAACACACCCCCAAACTTGAAGTAAAGCACACTTGTCCCTGCAAAATAAGAAAACACACAAACAAGTATAGAGGAACAAAACTAAAGATAAAGAAAAAGATTAACTTAAAACATATTTTTTTAAAAAAAAAACAAAATAAAAGGATAGACTATGGGGTGCCTTCCATGAGTGCTAAGTTTTACATCTTCAGCCAGATGGTGGTCCCATCTCAGTGCTGTCCAGAAGTAGATACTCCAGATGGTGGTGGCAAACGGCTAAGTATGGACCGCATCAATTCTTCCAAGGCAGCTAGTCGTTGATCCATCAGTTGTTTATCTTCCCGAGCCTCCCTTCTTTGATCAGCGAGTTCTCTCCGAAGGCCAGCCATCTCTTCACTAAGGGGTATTGGGCGGCTTGAAAAATGATCGTGGCCTCCTCCTCCTCTACTGCTGCCGGCTCAGCTGCCAGTTCATCTTCGGCCATTGGCTTGGCCTCACTCTCTTCTTCACCAGCTGTTGGTGCTGGGAGTACCCAGGGCATATGGGAACAGCTCTTGTTCCATTGGCAAATGCCAAATGTAGGAGTAGTAGTAACTGGCTCGTCTGCTGCAGTGCCCTTGATGCCCTTTTTCCGAAGAATATACGTGATTATGTATGGGAAAGGCAACCCCCATGAATGAGTGGACTCTGCTCCTCCAATGTGCACTCCATTCCAAAATTTATGTATTTGGTTCCAAATGATGTCGGGAATGGAGTACCAGGCATCTTTGTGGAAGGTGTAGAGGGTCTGGAGAAATTGATCACACCTCTGAGTTTTGTGTCCTAAGGGGAAAGCATTACGGTGCAATATGGAGTCCACAAACCAAAGCCTTTGAGGTAGCTTGGATCGGTTGCCGGCCTTATGGTGGGCATCGGCATATTGCCCTTGGCGCATGTCCTCAATGATTTCCGCCACATAGAACCGGGGCAGTTGCTCGACAAGATGTTCGGTTTCTAGAGGATGCTCATCATTGCATTGAAGAGCAACGGCAATGTCAGCCCTTGTCACGTCAATGGCTTGGCCTTGCACCTTTGAAGAGAGAGCTCCCAATTTATTGTAGTTATGGGAGAGGTTGGCATAGAATTCAATTACCAACTTTCTGTAGGTGGTGGAGGTGACTGGTTTGAACAGCTTCTTGAGCCCCCTTCGCTTGAACTCGGCGACTGCCCATTGAGTCGCCTCAAGATTTTGGAAGTCTTCGTAAATGGCGAAAGAGGTCTCAAATAGCAGCTCTCGCTCTTCAAAAGTGGGCGGGGGAGAAATAGCTTGGGCCTCGGACCCTCGGGAGGATGAAGCACAGGTTCTTGCCATGTTGAGCTTGATTGGGGACTTTTATCGAATAGTTGGTGTGCAATTCTGATGACCACGGTAGCAAATTACGGCCACAAATGCCCAAAAACCCCTGCAAAGAAAAGAAACTCCCAACACAGAGGCAATGTGGGTGGATGAACACCCACAATTGCAAAAAGAATGAGAAAATTTGGAGGTTGGGGGAGTGATCGGGGATGGGATGTTGATGGGAATGGTTAAGGGGTGTTGTGGTTATGTGGTGGAAAAAATGGTGGTACGGTGGCCGGAGATGTGAACTGTGTGGTGGTTGTGTGGTAGAAATGGTGGAAAACAGTGGAAAAATGGGAGTAAGAGTGTGCCGGAGGTGGGTGTGGGGAGAGCTGTACGGTGCCGGGAAGAAAAAGATGTTGGGTAAGGGGGAAAATGACCTAAAGAAGATCACGTGATGTGCTGTCTGAGTGCACTCGATTGCACACATGGTGCGCTCGATCGCATTCGGGCAAGGGTGTGCGTGTGTGGGTGATGTACGCTCAATCGCACCCAAGGTGCGTTCGATCGCACTAACAGAATGTTTAAGGCCATCATTCGGTTACTGCGCTCAATCACATACTTGTTGCGATCGATTGTAGTAACAAAATGTTAACTTTTTTTTTTTAGTACATAATGAAAAAGAAACACAAAGGATAAGTGAGACACATGTAAAGTAAGGAAATTGATAAGATGAAAAAGAAGAGGGGAAAAAAAATGTACCGCCTTCAGTGGCCTCCGTACCACTGTTTCAAGTAGATGCGCTTGTGCTCCTGGATTGCTCAAACGCTTCTTCTTGTGACTGTAATGTCTCTAGTGTGGAGAGCTGCACTTGAGCTCTATAGAATGTGGCTCAAGTGCCCTTGGTGGTGTAGGAACAGGACTTTCTTGATAGGTTGACAATTTCAATTCCAAATATGACGTCTTCTTGATATGCTTTCTGTGGTAGTGGTCCTTGGGTCTTTTCTTGTGGAGTTTATTGTTGTCCCATTCGTCCAGCTGCAGCTTTCTTTTGGTACTTGGGTATGGTGGAATGGCTTGAAGAGGTTGCTTTGCTCCACAGATATCCTCAGCAACATATAAATAGATTGGCCCAGTGTCCTAACTTGTGGACTTATGAGTGAGGGGGTCCTTATTGGATCTTCCTGTGAATTCAACAAAACTAGCTCACTAACACTTTGGATGATACAAGCATCAAAACATTCTAAATCATCCTGAGGTAACTTCATTGCATCAAATATTTTAAATTCTATTGTCTCACCATTCATCTTCATACTTACTGTACCCTTTTTCACACCTATTGTAGTATCAGCAGTTCTCATAAAGGGTCTTCCTAAGATGATAGGCAAGGGTGATGGCATAGGAGATTCTTCCATATCTAGCACAATGAAGTCGGCAGGTAAAATAAATGTACCTACCTTTACCAACACATCCTCAAGTATACCTCTTGGTCTTTTGATGCTTTTGTCTGCCAATTGCAAGGTAACTTCAATTGGTTGAAGCTCCCCCAAACCCAGCTTTTCATAAACCATGTAAGGCAACAAATTAACCCCTACTCCCAGATCTAGCAATGCATGCTCAAAAAGGTGGTCTCCTATCTTGCAAGGAATGGTAAAACTACCTGGATCTGTTAGCTTAGGTGGTAATTTTCTCAATAAAACTGCACTTACCTCTTTTGTTAGGGCCACAGTCTCATGCTCCTGAAATCTCCTTTTGTTAGTGCAACAATCCTTTAAAAATTTGGCATAAGAAGGAATCTGTTTGATTGTATCTAACAAGGGAATATTGATTTCTACTTTCCTCAAAGTCTAAAAAATATTCATAAGTTGCTTTCCTTTCTTTGGTTTGACTAACCTTTGAGGAAAGGGAGGTGCATTTACCTTCTCCATTTTGTTTACCTTAGAAGTTGATGGTTCATCTGGAGTTGCTTGAGGTGGCTCTTCAGTTCCAATGACTTGGCCATTCCTGAGAACTGTGACTGCTTTCAGCTGTTGGTGACTCCCTAGGTTAGGTATTGTTTGAGCTGGAAATTCCCCCTGCTTCCTCTCACTCAGCTCATTTGCTATCTGCCCCATTTGCACTTCCAATCTTTGAATGGCTTAATCAGTCTTTGTATTAAATTGTTTCTGATTAGCCAAGAATTGCTGTTGTGAGGTCACCGGGTTGTGTATCATAGTCTCCAGTTGGTTCAATTTTGACTCTTGAGTTTGTTGGCTTTCTTGTTGGGGCCCTTTCTGCTGTCCTTGATTGTTACTCCAAGAAAAATTGGGATGGTTGCGCCATCCTGAATTGTAAGTGTTGGAGTACGGATTGTTCTTATGGGAGAAATTGTTTTGTCCCACATAATTCACCTTTTCTTGCTCTGCAAATGGAGATAAAGGACACGTCTTAGTGGTGTGATCTAGGTGGGAACAAATAGCACATACCTGGATTGGTGTGTCCTGTTGTAGAGGTGAAATTTTCTAAGCAGTCATGGCCTTGACAATCATGTCCAACTTCTTTTCCACAGCAGCCAACTTCTTTAGAAGCAATGAATTGAAGTAATCCCATGCCTCGAAGAACAGATCTCCATCTCGTTGTTGGAACATTTGAAGTTCCCTTTTAAGTTGTCTGGTCTTTTGAGCTGGGAAAAACTTCTTTAGAAACTTGGTGGCTAATTCTTCCCATGTAACATCCCCAGCCCGTTAGGGTTAGGTTTGTTAATGATTTTCTTACTCGCAAAGATCCATAAGGTTTATCAACTAAACAATACTAGTATAACAATGAATGCATGAAAGTCTAGAATATCATGTCTAAAAATAATAACTAAACTGAAATATTCTTGTTTAACAGAAATATGTCTCACAACGAGATAGAGGTCCTTATTAAAATAAATTTGTCAATCTCTGAAAGAAAACTGTGCCAACGCACTTATTAACTTGACTAATATGAAATCATAAGAAATCCTAAATACGCCCGCCCCCATTCCGACCTCCTAGTGCAACCTGATCACCACCTGAAACAAGAAATAAAACTGATGAGCCCAAAGGAGGCCCAGTAAGTGAAATCCACAACCATAAGCAGTTTTACTCCTTGTCCCGTTTTGAAAAATGGAACTCATAACTATATATGTTCTCAGTATATTTTTAAAGAAAACAGAAAGCAAATAAATATATTATCATCAATAAAATTTATGATAGTCTTTATCTCATACTAGGGCCCATGTATACTATCACCCCCATATACTAGGGTTGCGCCGTCCTTGCGACTTGGGATGAGATACTGTGGCCACAGCCCCGTCCCTTGGCCAGCCAAATAACTCTGGGTGCACTCAGCA
This sequence comes from Corylus avellana, assembly GCF_901000735.1. Lineage (NCBI taxonomy): Eukaryota > Viridiplantae > Streptophyta > Magnoliopsida > Fagales > Betulaceae > Corylus > Corylus avellana. Next base: position 21,121,820 of record NC_081541.1, on the reverse strand, counting down.
TGGCAAAAAAAACTATGATGGAACCACCGTCTGCTAGAGCCTCTTTCAGCGGTTGCGCCTCCATCCTTAGCATCGGTACCGAGCTTCTCTCTTGTTTCTCTTGGGGCCAAAAATACACTCCTCCCTACATGTGCCCTCATTTTATAACTCTCTTTTCTCATTTCTTGTACTTCTCTAGGTACATCTTAGGGCAACATGTAGGAGGGTTTATTATCATTTTCTCAAAATTCTCTTTATAAACATCACTATTTTCACAATATTTCTTTTTCTCAAAATTTTCATGCATGCAGCATAATTCCATAATATAAACAAAATAATCATTTGCAGTTTGAACAAAATTTGCATAAATAGCATGACATGATAATTTTTCTGGAAGGGATATTAAATTCACTTACCTCTTGACTGCAGTAAAATTTTCCTCTGACTGCTAACTAATCTCCTGAAGGAAATACAGACACGTTACTACCCTCATACACGTCACAACAAAACATTCTATTACTATTATAAGTTGGCTTGCTAATCAATTGAGAATGAACTTATTTAGGTATCTAGGTATGCTTCCCAATAAATTTCCAAAAATTATTTTATTCCTTAGGATTCATATATATATATATATATACTTTAAAGTACTCATGTATATATACTTATAAATCCTTTAAAACCTTATATATATATATTTCATACATAACCATAGATGACACTGAGGATCTACGGCTAGAGTGGAAAAGAAGAAAATAATATTAATGGGAGAACTTGTTAAAAAGACAATCAAGAGGACTGTGAGTTTGGCACATAGTCATAACTTTATTTTCTCTAAGGACAAGTAGGTGCGAGATATGGCAATGGAATCACGTATAGAGTAAAAAAAAAAACAATCCCTCTTTCCCACTACAAGACAACACGGTAACCAAGGCTACAATGAACAATAACTTTCACTCCACTTGCTTTTGAATGAGTATATGTAATAATAAGAAGAAAATTTGTGAGTCCAAGGTCATACCTGCAAGCTAACACTCACGTTGAGGAGGAAATTGCACCTAGACTTGGTGTGAGTGAATTACTGAGAGAGAGAGACGTAGTACTAGGGTTTGTCTTATCTGTATAAGTAAGTTTGGCAAGAGGAGAAAAAGACAGGCGGCGCTTAGGCTTTAGGGTTTCTTTTTATTTTTTTATTTTTTTTCTTTTTTTAGTTGGCGCCTAGGGCTTCCTATATATATATATATATATTATTACTATTATTTATATTTTACTCTTTTATTTTATTTACTTATTATTATTATTATTATTATTATTATTATATATTTTTAATTTGTCTATTTTCATTGTTAACCTAAGCCAACCCTTTTTTTTTTCTTTTTGTTTAAATCTACGAGTCAACTAAAAATACTCTAAAGGGACTTAGGATTGTCACATCCCAAGTATGGATAGAATCTGCAAGCAAAGAATTATACCACAGTTTAGCATTATCTTTCAAAGAGAAAGGAAAGAGGACTAACCTGAGTCTCTCCGGAGTTAGGCCTTGGACATGCTGCAACTTGCATAAATCAAAGAATTCTTTAAGATGCAAGTTGGGATACTCAGTAGCTGTGCCTCTAAAGTGAGTCAATGCATTAAGGATTTGAGGAGAAATATAATAGCTGCCTTCCACCTCCGGTTGATATGCTATGCATGAGGGTTGATGGAGGTTTGCTGGAACGAATGCCTCCTTCATCGGTCTCCACACCGGTGGTGGATTTGCCTCTAATGGTCTTGGCCCAATTGGATTCTCTTGCAAATCTTCCATCTCAATTTCTTCTTCTTCTTCTTTGTCTCTAGGTCGTTGTCGAATTGTCCGCTCAATTTCAGGATCGCGTGGAATGACGGTTGAGTCTTGAGATCGACGACCATGCATCAATTGAATTGCTTCTTTAGTCAGGCAGGCTCAGTGCTGCTGGTCCGGATGCTCCCTGGAACTGCGCTCGATCGCAATCTGCTGACGTTCGATCGTAATCACAGAATGCTAGTCCGCAACCTGAAACAGAAAACAGAAAAACTTAAGAATCAATAGAAAATATTTTTCATAAAAAAAAGTTGAAAATTGAAAATTTAAATAACACAACGAAAGGAAAATAATTTTAAACAAAATTTGCCGTAATCCTCGGCAATGGCGCCAAAAACTTCTTGTTAACAATTACCTACCTAAATTAATAGGCAAATAACTGGATGTTTTACCCGCAAGTGCACGAGGTCAACATAGTAGTATAGTGTGCAAATACGGGGTCATTCCCATAAGGATTGCTGAATCTTGTCTTAAAATCAATTCCCAAAGTAAAATAAAACAAGAGATTGGATTTAAATTGATAATGATAAAAAGGTAGGGCTTTGATATCCACCACTAATTATATTAAGCAAATATATCAATATGTCAATGTTTTGATCAAGTTATGTCTATCAGGCACACACATATGAGGAATTCATGAAACTAGGTATTAATCAAGTTAGATATCATAACAAGATCATCACAAAGGCGCCAATATTGAATATTAACAAAACATAAATAGGGCTTCAATCTAGCCCTACTAATTAAATTAGTTACACATAAAGTTGATGTTAAACATCTTCGTAAAATAAAATAAAATAAAGGAAAAGAATAAACCCGAAACTTGAACTTGAAGAGCTTCAATTCTTCCCTTACAAGCATACCTATTCTAGAGGCTTAAGGGTCTATTTATAGGCTTTAGAAGTCCTTGACAAACTAGTAAACGTAGGAATTTCGTAAGGTTTCAAAACCTATTACAATTGGGAGTTGGAAAACCCTAATATGGAAATACTAGCCTTCTGGCCGCAGCTTTGATGTGTCTCCTGCGCACGGGTGCGATCAATCGCAACCCATGTGTGCTCAATCGCAGGTCAGCGATTGAGCCTCTTCTGTTGTGTGCTTGAGTGCTCATGGCCTGCTTCATGCTTTGTCTTCTTTGGTACTGCGCTCGATCGCAGGGAACCTGTGATCGATTGCAGTTTCAGGGGCTCCCACTTTTCCCATCTTCTCTCTTTGAGCCAAAATCTTCTAGATTTACTTCATTTTATTCCAAAAACCTACAAAAGTATGGAAAACACAAAAAGGAATTAAAATGACCTAATTAACTACAACCAAAGGATTAAAACATGTAAGTTAAGGGCTGAAAATATGAATATTTTAGCACTTAAGTGCTAAAATATTCATATTTTCAGCCCTTAACTTACATGTTTTAATCCTTTTGTTTTAGTTAATTTATGCCATTTTAGTTCTTTTATGTGTTTTTCTTGATTTTGTAGGTCATTGGAAGAAAAAGAAGCAATCTCAGAAGTTTTGGACCTAAAAATAGCTATTTTGGAAATTGGAAGGCTCTGGTAGTGTGATCAATCGCAAGGGAGCTGCCATCCAGCTCACTACAGACGAGGACCACAATGCACAAGGCACCCACGATTGAGCACAAGCACAAGGAGGATCGATCGCAGACTTGCGATCGATCGCACACGGGCTGAGATCAAGCGCATCCGTGCGTGATGGCCAAGATAGCCGCCAGCCTTAATAAGGAAAGAGCAACTTTTAGGGTTTTGTAACTTAGTGCGAACTAGGGCTCAAACCCTATGATTTTTAGGGTTTCTAGAGTATTCCTAAAAGCCTATAAATAGACCCTTAAGCCTCTAGAATATATATACTTTCCAAGGAGAAGAATTGGAGCTCTTCAAGTTCAAGTTTCGGGTTTATTCTTTTCCTTTCTTCTATTTTATTAAAGAATAACTTAGTAGACATCCATGCTAAATCCTTTAAGAAAAAAAAAAAGAATTAGAGTAGACACCCATGCCTAATTCATTGCTTAGGAAAATCAATAGCTTAAGGAGTAGACACCAATGCCATTAGGTTGACAAACATTAGATATTCATAACATGATCAAAACATTAGCATATTGATGTATTAGCTAAATATAATTAGTGGTGGATATCAAAGCCCTACCTTTTTATCCTTATCACTTGGGGGTAAAACATCCAATTATTTGCCTATTAATTTAGGTAGATATTTGTGACAACATTCCATAAGTAAAACCAAACAAAGATTGATTTTGAGTGATACTAATAAAAGGTAGGGCTTTGATATCCACCATGAATCGTATTTAGATAATATAACAATATGCCAATGATCCAATCATATTATGAATACTTAATGTCTACCAACCTAAGGGTATGAGTGTCTACTCTTTAAGCTATTGATTTTCCTAAGAAACAAATTAGGCATGGGTGTCTACTCTAATTCTTTTCTTTCTTAAAGGATTTAGCATGGGTGCCTACTAAGTTGTTCTTTAAGAAAGCATAAATTTGTAGAAATCGACAAACACATGAGACCTAGGGCATGGGTGTCTACTCCCGATTCCCCACGTTGATTAACCTAAGAACCCGATGTGGATATCTTTTGTTACTCTTATTAAACCTGGGACTTGATCATCCAAATTGATTTAATTAACTAGTCCATACCACATGCATGTGTTGATTAGACAAACACATATGAGGAATTCAATAAAACAGGAATTAATCAAGTTAAGCAACACAATATGATTATCACAAAGGTGCCAATATTGAAATATAAAATAAACATAATTAGGACTTCAATCTAGCCCTACTAAGTAATTTAGTTACACATGAGTTTGATGTTAAACATCTTCATAAAATAAAATAGAAAGGAAAAGAATAAACCCGAAACTTGAACTTGAAAAGCTCCAATTCTTCTCCTTGGAAATTGTGTGTCTATTCTAAAGGTTTAAGGGTCCATTTATAGGCCTTAGGACAACTCTAGAAACCCTAAAAAAATGTAGGGTTTGAGCCCTAGTTTACACAAAGCTTCAAAACCTTAAAAGAAACACTTTCCTTAGAAAGGCTGCGGCTGGCTTGCTCCTCAAGCACGAGTGCGCTCGATCGCATCCTGTGTGTGATCGATCACAGGACTGCGATCGATTGTCTGTGCTGGGCACTCGATCGCAAATGTGATCGAGGTTGCTTCTTGTGTGCATGAGCGCACACCTTGCGCTTGTCTGGTCCTTGCTTGTAGTGCGTTCGATCACAACTCCACTGCGATCGATCACACTACCAAAGCCTCCTTCTTTTCCCAAAATTGTTCCTTAAGCCCAATACTTCCAAAATTGCATCTTTTTCTTCCAAAAGCCTACAGAAACATAGAAAGCACATAAAAGAACTAAAATGACATAAACTAACAAAGCTAAGGAATTAACAACTATAAATTAAGGGCTAAAATATGAATATTTTGGCACTTAACAAAAGGGTCCTATGAAGTCGATGCCTCAAACATCGAAAAGCTCCACAATAAAGATTGGGTTCAAAGACATCATATTCCTTCTTCCAATACTTCTCAATTTCTGACATCTCTCACAAGTTGAACAGTAGGCATGGGCATCACAAAAGTTGGAGGACCAATAAAATCAACCTTGAAAAATCTTTGTAGTAGTATTTTTAGAGCTAAAGTGGCCTCCACATGCATGATCATGGAAAAAGGAGATTACATTTTGTTGGTCACTCTGAGGAATACATCTCCATATGATCAGATTCAGGCAGTACTTGAACATGTAGGGATTGTCCCAAAAGAAGTACTTCACCTCAGCCAAAAATTTTGATCTATCTTGCTTGGTCCAATGCGAGGGCATCTGAGCAGTGACAAGGCAGTTTATGATGTCTGCGAACCATGGAGCAGGATTCTGGGAAACGTGCATTAGTTGTTCATCTGGGAAAGTCTCAGCAATGAGCATAGTACCTTCATTGAAGTCCACAATTAGTCTGGATAAGTGGTCAGCTACCACGTTCTAGGAACCCTTTTTGTTGCAGATTTCAATGTCAAATTCTTGCAGCAACAGAATTGACCATATGAGATGAGATTTAGCATCTTTCTTGGACAAGAGATACTTCAAAGCAGCATGATCCGAGTAGACCAAAACCTTAGACCCTAGTAAGTAAGATCTAAACTTATCCGAAGCAAAAACGACCGCCAACAACTCCTTTACAGTGGTAGAGTAGTTGAGTTGTGCGTCATTCAGAGTCTTGCTGGCATAGTAGATGACATGGGGAAGCTTCTCCACCTGTTGCCCCAAAATAGTTCCCACAACATAATTAAAGGCATCACAGATTATCTTAAATGGCACACTCCAATTGGGTGGTTGAATCATTGGTGTGGAGGTTAAGGTCTTTTTCAGGATCTCAAAAGCTTTATGGCACTCAACATTGAAGACAAATGGAGCATCTTTTGCAAGCAAGTTGCACAAAGACCACATCAATTTTTGGCGCCATTGCTAGGGACTGCTAAACAATTGCGTTATTAAGTTTGAAGATTAAATTTAGCTTAATTATTTCCTAATATTATTTTCTGTTGTTTTTCTTTTTTCTTTTTGTCTTTTTGGATTTTTTTGTGCCAAGGTCCATAGCTCCACAGGAACCCAGAATCTATAGGCACTACGCTCAAGTGCACCCTCTAGTGCTATTGAGTGCACCTACGGCGTAGTGCCTACTTCCAGTATCTATCGGCAGTGCGCTCGAGCGCACCCTCTAGTGCGATTGAGCGCACCTACGACAGCCTGGTAAATTCAAGCAGCTGTATTTTCAGGTCGTTTGTGAGTTTTTTTTATTTCTTTTGTTATTTTATTTTCTTTTAGTTAGTTTAGTTCATGTGGGGAGACATTCCTACACCCCATAGACCATGTTCATATTGCTATAGTCCTTATCACCATGTTAGAGATTGTCTTACCACTAGACAATTTTCTAACTATTCTTATGAGCATATGAACACATCGTTCTCTAGACCGAGGAATGACCCTTTTTATGATTCCTATAAGCCAGCCTGGAGCAATCATTCTAATCTCTCGTGGCAAGCTCAAGCTCCTGGAAATTATGCTCCACAATTTCATGAACTACACCATCAATCATATTCCCAGTTCAGTGATCAATCCTATTATTCCCCTCAATATCAATTAGCTCCAAAATAGGAGTATCATGCTGAGCCACCTCCTTTGAGAAATTCTGACTATGAAGAGAAGATGTTAGCAACTCAGGAGAAAATGTTGGCCACTTTTGAGGCGATGAATAAGCTATTTGATATGAGGGGGAGAGCAGTTGATCACAAGAAGGAAGAAGATGAGCCATCTTCCATCTACTGGCCTCCACAACGACAATACCAGGCCGAGCCACCTCCTTTAAAGAGTTCTGACTTTGAAGAAAATGTGTTAGCTGTTCTTTAGCAGACTGGAGGCCAATGATCAGCTGCTGCACTCTCACTCTCAATCCATCGCCAAGATAGAAGCTCACGTCGAACAAATTGTCAATACCCTCAATAGGAGAGAAGAAGTACTTCTTATCATGAGCAAGCTATCACAACACTGAGGAGTGGAGAAGTGGTCAAAAACCATGTGGAAGAGAGGAAGGATGAGCCAATTGATACCCTACAGGATCTACATCGGGCAAAAGGCAAGGAAGTGAGCACTGAGGCTCCTTCATCATCCCCTCCTATTCTCGAGACACCATTGAGCTCAGTGCCCCTATTCTAGGTAATCGAAAATCTTCATTTTTAGGAACAGATGACACTCTCCCGGTCACTATTGCTTATGACTTAGCAAGAGGCCATGAGTGTAGTCTGGAAGAGCAAAAACAATGAGAGTAGTCTTGTTTTTCAGTTCTATACACACATTGGGGACAATGTGTGATTCAAGTTTTGGGGTATAGAAGAGCAAAAAAATGTCCAATATTTTTGTTATGTTATTCTTAAGCATGCTGTTGAGCTTTGATTTTGATTTGAATTTCATTGGTGAGCTTAAAATTATGAACACATGATCACTTGACTAGGAAATTTGAGTCTTGTTACTTATACTTGGCAACACGAGATACTTCTTGTTTCAATTTGATTATCGCAAGAACACAAGCATATAGTATGTGAGGTATGAAATTTGAAATCAATTATGTTTGTGCCAATGTCTTTAATGTAGTTGGGTGACTTGTTGGATGAATAACCTTGGCATGTTTAGCTTCATAGCCTTTTTGACTTGAGTTAGTAAGCCCTTAGGGGTGTCTTTACACCTAATGCCCTAAAGCCATTTGGTTTGTGAGTCATTAGTTTAACACTCAATACATTGGTCAATTAGAAAGCTTAAGGAAGCTAGTCATTACACTACATAAAAAATAATAAATAAATAAATAAATAATGTATGCCTTGGTTGTTTCATCTGATGGGAAGTCCAATAAATTTTGAGATGCTTATTCATTTATATTTGTTGTGAGTTTTAAAGTTACTTCCAAGTGCACAAATCGTTTGCAATAAAGGGTTTGTAGGTGTGAAGTCAATCACACAAAGAATTGTTTTTTTGAAAACAATTTTAATCTAAACTAATTAAATCCTAACCTAGTCCCGAAAATTGACACTCACCAAATCAAAGCACACATTACTATGTTTGTTCATACATCCGAATTTCAATAAAATCCTATGCATGATCCTTTTTATAAAAATAACCTATTGAAAGATTCCATGAATCCATCCATTATACAAATCACAATGCATATCCAACTTAAATCAAAATCATCCAATGTATCCGTTTGATTTATGAAAAACAATGGATATCCAATTTGAATTGAAAGATGCAATGTATTCGTCAGATGGAACACATTGAATATCCAACTTTGGCACAAATATTAATCTAAACAGTAAATTACAAGAACTTAATCAAATAATTGAATTGAAAAGAGCATACATTAGACTAAACGTCCGGATTGTACGAACAAAACATAAAAATATGCAAACAAATCAATGGTGAGGCTTCATCTTCAACCTTAGTTTAAGGTTTAGCCTCTTATGACAAAAGGAATCATAAAGAAACTAATTAACTTCAATAAAATCAAAATGCTTACAAAAGAATTGGTGTTTAAAGCTACAAAAACCAAGAAAACACGAAAATGACAAAGAACAGTGTTGAGTGCCAAATATTGCATATTTGAGCCCCTTAATTTATGTTTTATTATGCCTTTAGTTTTGTTATTTTCTGATGCTTTTGTTAGTTTTGGTGTTTTAGCATTTTGCAGGTTGTTAAGAGAAAACTGAGGCTTTAAGGTGAAAATTGCAAAGTCTTGACGAAAGTTGGAAAAAGCGCAATATGGAGGATTAGGATCAAGCACACAACCCTATGCTCGAGCTCATGTGCACTCGATCGCAGATGGGTTACGTTTGAGTGCACCCACACCCACAAGCCAACACCAGCGCATGAGCGCTGCGCCGCAAGAAGAACTGATATTTGCAGGAGGAGTATACACCCATGCCCTTAGATTGACAAACATTAGATAGACATAACTTGATCAAAACATTGGCATATTGATATATTAGCTTAATATAATTAGTGGTAGATATCAAAGCCCTACCTTTTTATCATTATCATCTCAACCCAATCTTTGTTTTAGTTTACTTTTGTAATTGATTTTAAGCAAGATTCAGCAATCCTCGTGGGAATGATTCTGTATTTTCACACTATACTACTGTGTTGACCTCGTGCACTTGCGGGTAAAACACACAATTATTTGCCTATTAATTTAGGTAGGTAATTGTGAACAACAAGTTTTTGGCGCCGTTGCCGGGGAATGCGGCAAATTTTGTTTAAAATTATTTTCCTTTAGTTGTGTTATTTTAATTTTCAATTTTTAATTTAGTTGTTAAAAAAAAAAATCAAAAGGATTTTTTTGTTTTCCGTAAATTTTTTATTTTCTGTTTTAGGTTGCGGATTGGCATTCTGTGATTGCGATCAATCGTCAGCCAAGTGCGATCGAGTGCACTACGATAGAAACGCACCTACCTGCGATCGAGCGCAGTTCCAAGGAGCATCCGGACCAGCAGCACTGAAGCAGCCTAACTGAAGAAGTAATTCAGTTGATGGAAGGTCGTCGATCTCAAGCCTCAACCGTTCTTCCACTTGATCCTGAAAATTGAGCGGACAATTCGACAACGACCTAAAGACAAAGAAGAAGAAGAAGAAGAAATTGATATGGAAGACTTGGAAGAGAATCCAATTGGACCAAGACCATTAGAGGCAAATCCACCATGGGTGAGGAGACCAATGAAGCAGGCATACGTTCCAACAAACCTCCATCAACCCTCATGCATAGCATATCAACCAGAGGTGGATGGCAGCTATTATATCTCTCCTCAAATCCTTAATGCATTGACTCACTTCAGAGGCACAGCTTCTGAGGATCCCAACTTGCATCTTAAAGAATTCTTTGATTTATGCAAGTTGCAGCATGTCCAAGGCCTAACTCTAGAGAGACTCAGATTAGTCCTCTTCCCTTTCTCTTTGAAAGATAATGTTAAACCGTGGTACAATTCCTTGCCTGCAGATTCTATCCATACTAGGGAAGAATTGACAACCAAGTTTCTGAAGAGGTTTTTCCTAACCCAGAAGACAAAACAACTTAAAAGGGAACTTCAAATGTTCCAACAGCGAGACGGAGATTTGTTCTTTGAGGCCTGGGATCACTTCAACTCCTTGCTTCTAAAGTGCCCACATCACAACATCCCTCAAGATGAGCAGGTACAAATTTTCTATGAAGGATTAAATGATATTAACAAAGAGATGGTTGATTCAGCTTGTGGAGGAACACTTATGGAGAAGAGTAGTGAGGAAGCTGTGGAACTTTTTGAAACATTAAGTGAGTATTCACAGCAATTCTGTTCGAGAGGAAGGAGAGGAATCAAAAGCAAGGGCATGTATGAAGTAAACCTCAATGGGGGATCAACCAATCAGTTGGCTACTCTAGAAAAGAAGTTGGACATGATTTTCAAGGCCATGACTGCTCAGAAAATCTCGCCTCTGCAACAGGACACACCAATCCAAGTATGTGCTATTTGTTCCCATCTAGATCACACCATTGAGAAGTGTCCTTTATCTCCATTCGCAGAGCAAGAAGAGGTGAATTTTGTGGGACAAAACAATTACCCCCACAAGAACAACCCATACTCCAATACTTACAATCTAGGATGGCGCAACCATCCAAATTTCTCTTGGAGTAATAATCAAGGACAGCCAAAAGGACCCCAACAAGCAAGCCAACCAACTCAAGAGTCAAGGATGAACCAACTGGAGAATATGATACACAACCTGGTGACTTTCACAACAGCAATTCACGGTTGATCAAAAGCAATTCAATACAAAGACTGATCAAGCAATTCAAAGACTGGAAGTGCAAATGGGTCAGATGGCAAAGGAGCTGAGTGAGAGGAAGCAAGGAGAATTTCCAGCTCAAACAATACCTAACCTAGGGAGTCACTAGCAGCTGAAGGCAGCCACAGTTCTTAGAGGTCCTGCTCCTACAAGGGCACTTGAGCCAAATTCTGAAGAGCTCAAGCGCAGCTCTTCACACTAGAAACATTACAGTCACAAGTAGACGCATCTGAGTAGTCCAAAACCTCAAGTGCATCTACTCAAAACAGTGGTACTGAGGCCACTGAAGGCGGTAACATTTTCCCTCTTGTTTTCTTCATGTTACTTTCTTTACTTTACATATGTCTCAATTATTCCTTGTGTTTCGTTTTCATTGTTGGCCATTGTTTTATTTTTCTTTTGCTTTGTTTTTTTAATATATATATTGACATTCTATTACTACGATCGATTGAAACAAGTATGCGATTGAGCACAGTAACCGAAGGGTGGCTCGACACATTCTGTAAGTGTGATCGAACGCACACGGACAACAGGACACGTGACCTATTTTAGGTCACTTTTCCCCCTTACCCCACAATTCTTTCTCCCAGCGCCGTACAGGTTCTCCCCACACCCACTTCCGACACACTCTTACTCCTCCCATTTTTCTCCTATTTTTCACCAATTCCACCACACAACCATCACACGGGTCACCTCTCTGGCCACTATACCATCAAATTCTCTACCACATTAACCCACAACCCTTACACCATCCCCATTAAACCCCATCTCTGAACACTCACCCAACCTCCAATTTTCTCTTATTTTCTTGCAACTGTGGGTGTTCAGCCACCCACATTGCCTCTGTGTTGGGTTTTTCTTGTCTTTTCAAGGTGTTTTGGGCATCTTTTGCTGTATTGTGCTACTGTGGTCATCTGAAGTGCGCACCACCTGTCCGACAAAAGTCCCCAATCAAGCTCAACATGTCTAGAACCCGTGCCTCATCTTCTAGGGGATCCAATACTCGAGATATTTCTTCCCGTCCACTTTTGAGGAGCGGGAGCTGCTGTATGAGACAACATTTGCCCTTCGCGAAGGCTTTCAAAACCATGAGGCGACTCAATGGGCAGTCGCCGAGTTTAAGCAAAGGGGACTCAAGAAACTATTTGTTGTGCAAATTTATTTAACTCGCAAGTGCACGAATCGATTGTAGTTTAATCGATTGCAAGTGCGAGGTCGAACCCACAGAGAATTGTATTTTTGAAAGAACAACTTATATCTAAACTAATTTTACCCTAACCTAGTTCCAAACAAAGTTTGAATTTTGAGTTTTGAAAATTAAAGGATAAACATAAACTAAATAAAATAAAACAAAAGGTAAAAACTAAGGTTTAGGAATCCACACTCACCGAATCATAATAACATACTCCATGTTCATCAATATTTATCCAAAGTTCTCACATTTTAAATCTTATGTATGTTTTACTATGCTTCAAAGAATTAATCAAAACCATCCCATGTATCCATTCATTGACCAAATCACAAAAGGAATCCAAATTCAATTGAAACACCAAATGTATCCGTAGAACAAATCACAAGGGATATCCAATTTTTATGAGTTAAAAACCACGCAATCAATCATATGAAATTATCTCAAATCATCACGTGTATCCTTGAATCACAAGAGATATCCAAGAATCACTCCACACATTGATTAGAAGTAAAACAATTGAAATATAAAACTCAATAAAATTGGATAAATAAAGACTTACATAAAAGTGATGTCGCTCTTCATCGGTGGGGCTTCATCCCTAACCTTAGTTGGAAATTTAGCTCCACATAAAAATAAAATAAAACCTAAACCTAAAGCTAAAAAAAACTAAACTAAAAGGAAAAAGTTATAGAATTTTGCTCTCTGGACTTCTGTATCTTTTCTTGCATACAAAGAGGTCTATTTATAGGCTTAGGAAAGTCCTAAAAGCCCTATTAAACCTAGATAATTCGGAGGTTTGTCTCCCAGTCAAAATAGAAGTCTGAAATCAGAATATGATTCGTCCAGATTTGTGACCTTTTATTGCGGGCGATTTTGGCATAGTAACCATCCGAATTAGGAAAATCCTATTTCACAATGAATTGTAGTATTTTGAGTTAGCTTTCCAATGCCGCTTGAATCACTTCAATCCAATATTTGAACGGAAAGTTATAGTCAAAATATTGAGACATGTACAAAATCTGAATTTGAATCCGTTCCGAAATCTTATCCAATCTATCTTTAATCCAATCTGATCTTTAATCCGATTTAACCTTTTTCTTGGATTCGGTTGATCTTAACCACATCATTTAGGTCTTCTCAAAGTATGTTTTCTTCCAAACTTTGCATTTTTCCCTTTAAAGCTGTAGTTTTTCTTTATTGACCTACAAAACATTAAAAACATAAACCTTACACAAAATATTAAATAACAACACAACTAAAGGATTAACTAAAGGGGTCCAAATATGCAATATTTGGCACTTATCACTATTCAAACCGGTCACCTCCACCGCCTACGGGAAGTTGGTCATTGAATTTTATGCCAAACTTTCCCATGACTGTGACAACTCGACAGCTCTCTCGTCAAAGGTGCAAGGCCAAGTTATTGATGTGACTAGGGCCGACATTGCCGCCGCCCTTCAATGCAATGATGAGCATCCTCCAGAAGCGGCACATCTTGCCAAGCAACCGCCCTAATACTATTTGGCAGAAATCATTGAGGATATGTGCCAAGGGCACAATGCGGATGCCCACCATAATGCCGGCAGCCGGTCCAAGCTACCTCGAAGGCTATGGTTTGTGGATTCCATCTTGCATTGCAATGCCTTCCCCTTGGGACACAAAACTCAAAGGCGTGATCAATTTCTTCAAACCCTCTATGCCTTCCACAAAGATGCTTGGTACTTCATTCCCGACATCATTTGGAACCAAATACCTAAATTTTGGAATGGAGTACACATTGGGGGAGCGGAGTCCACTCATTCATGGGGGTTGCCTTTTCCATACCTCATCACCTATATCCTCCGGAAGAAAGGCATCAAGGGCACCGCAGCTGATGAGCCAGTCACTACTACTTCCATATTTGGCATTCACCAATGGAACAAGAGCTGCGCCCACATGCCCCGGGCACCTCCAGCACTAGAAGCTGGTGAAGAGGTGGATGAGGCTGAGCCAATGGTAGAAGATGAACCGGCAACTGAGCCGGTAGTAGCAGAAGAGGAGGAGGCCCCAATCATCTTTTGAGCCGCCCAATACCGCTCCCTTAGTGAAGAGATGGCAGGCCTTCGGAGAGAGCTGGCTGATCAGAGAAGGGAGGCTCGAGAAGATAAGGCACTGATGAATCAACGATTAGCTGCCTTGGAAGAATTGATGCAATCCATCCTAAGCCATTTGCCACCACCATCTGGAGCATCTACTTCTGGACAGCAATGAGCTGGGACCATCGTCTGGTTGAAGACGTAAAACTTAGCGCTCATGGGAGGCACTCCATAGTTTATCCTTTTCTTTTGTTTAATGAGTTTTCAGTTTAATTTTTATTTAACTTTTAATGTTGTTCCTTTTTACTTGTTTGTGTATTTTCTTATTTTGCAAGGACAAGTGTGCTTCACTTCAAGTTTGGGGGTATGCTATGAGCCATGCTTTCCAAGACTATGTCGTCCATCTCCCGGGTACATTCTTTCCTTTACTTAAACACATTGGAGACAATGTCTCATTTAAGTTTGGGGATACAGGCACACATGATTTTACACACACTTTGTCCCAATTTCATGTTATTTGTTTTATGTGTTGTTTGTTTATTTGAAAAAAAAAAAAGTTTATGCATGTTCATGTTTGCTCTAAAATTTTAAGTTGATCTAGAAAGAATTGTGGCTTGAATTCATTAGTGAGCTTAAAATTTTGAACACATGATCTGATGAGTGAATCTGTTAGTTTGATTACTTGTTGAGGATAGTTGAAAAATCACATGTTTGATCTGATCACACAAGCACATTAGCACATAATCTGTGAGGTATGACATGAGGTCTGATATGTGTGTTTTTGCATCTTAGATGAAATTGGATGACTTATTAGATGACACTATGGCATATATAGTAATGAAAAAAAAAAAAAAAAAAAAAAAAGACAAAGTATGAAATAAATGATCATTGATGGCTTTTTACTGAGTAACTGGACCTTTTGCCTCAAAGCATTGAGTGTTCACGTCAAAAGGTGAAAAATGTTGATTTGATCAATGTCATGGTTAGTTGGTTTTGTAGCCTTTTTGACTCGAGTTAGTAGGTCCTTAGGGGTGTCTCTACACTTAATGCCCTAAAGCCACCTGGTTTGGGAGCCATTGACTTAACACTCGCTACAAGGGTCAATTAGAAAGCTTAAGGGAACCAACATTGCACAACCTGACCAAAAAAAAAAAGAATAGAAAAAGAAATATGCCATTGTGTCATTCTAATAGGAATTTTAGTGAATTTTGAGATAAAGAGACATTGCATATTGGAAAGATTTGGAAGCCTCATAATTTTGTACTAATTCACTGTACACAAATTTCAAACTTGTGATGATTTAGCATGTCCTTTGTAAGTAATTGCACTTTGAGATTCCAATTCATTGTGAAAATGGAGTTCATCTTTTTAAGCTTGCTTATGAATGAAAATCATAATCTTGAAGTGATGCTTTAATTTTTGAAATAACATGAACTACGCATAATGTTTGTGGGTAACATTTCTGGAAAACCCTCACAAGACTTCACTCGTCCACTAGGGAATTCTTAGGGGTTTAAAAGGCTTGTTGCATATGCTAAATGCAATCGTACATCCCACGAAAAATGAATTTATCTTTTGTTTTTTGTTCCTGTTTTTAGTTTTATATTGCTAAGGGACTAGCAATATAAGTTTGGGGGTGTGTTAAGTGCTAAAATATTCATATTTTCAGCCCTTAACTTGAATGTTTTAATCCTTTGGTTTTAGTTAATTAGGTCATTTTAATCCATTTTGTGTTTTTCATACTTTTGTAGGCTTTTGGAAGAAAATGAAGTAAATCTGGATGATTTGGGCTTAAAAGAGAGAAGATAGAAAATTGGGAGCTCTCTAACATTGCGATCGATCACAGGGTACCTGCGATCGAGTGCAGTACTCGAGAAGAAAAGCACAATTCAGGCCAGGAGCGATCGAGCGCATCACAAAAGAAGGATCGATCGCAGACCTGCGATCGAGCGCACACGGGTTGCGATCGATCGCACCTGTGCGTAGGAGACATATCAAGTGGCGGCCAAATTGTCATTCTTTCCATATCAGGGTTTTCCAACTCCCAATTCTAATAGGTGTTGAAACCCTACGAAATCCCTAGGTTTACTACTTTGTCAAGGACTTTTCAAGCCTATAAATAGACCCTTAAGCCTCTAGAATAGGTATGCTTTGTAAGGAGAAGAATAGCAGCTCTTCAAGTTCAAGTCTCGGGTTTATTCATTTCTTTTCTTTATGAAGATGTTTAACATGAATTTTATGTGTAGCTAATTTAATTAGTAGGGCTTGATTGAAGCCCTAGTTATGTTTTGTTAATATTTCAATATTGGCGCCTTTGTGATGATCTTGTTGTTCTATTTAACTTGATTAATACCTACTTGCATGAATTCCTCATATGTGTATGCCTGATCAACCTATGCATGTGGTATGAACTAGTTAGTTAAATCAATTTGGATGACCGACTCCTGGGTTTAACATAAGTAACAAAAGATATCCACACCAGATTCTTGGGTTAATCAACATGGGGAACTGGGAGTATACACCCATGCCCTAGGCCTCATGTGTTTGTCGATTTCCATAGAACATATCCTTTTCTAAAGAACAACTTAGTATATACCATGCTGAATCCTTGAGGAAAGAAAAGAGTTAGAGTATACACCCATGCCTAACTCATTGCTTAGGAAAATCTATAGCTTAACGAGTATACACCCATGCCCTTAGGTTGACAAACATTAGATAGACATAACTTGATCAAAACATTGGCATATTGATATATTAGCTTAATATAATTAGTGGTAGATATCAAAGCCCTACCTTTTCATCATTATCATCTCAACCCAATCGTTGTTTTAGTTTACTTTTGGAAATGATTTTAAGCAAGATTCAGCAATTCTCGTGGGAATGATTCCATATTTGCACACTATACTACTGTGTTGACCTCGTGCACTTGCGGGTAAAACACACGATTATTTGTCTATTAATTTAGGTAGGTAATTGTGAACAACACTATATGAAGTGGTTAAGTTTAATCAAATTAAGGAAATGATTAAATCGGAATTTCTCTAATTGGAGTTAAAATCGGATTGGATTCAAATTTGGATTTTGTACATGTCTCAATATTTTGATCATAACTTTCCGCACAAGTATCGGATTGAAGTGAAACCAATCACATTGGAAAGCTAACTCAAAATACTACAAATAATTGTGAAATAGGAGTTTCCAATTTGTACTAGCTTTGCTTCCTAATTTGACTAGGAGATTGAAGTATGATTTTCCTAGGGTTTCTAGGGCTTCTAGGGTTCTCCTAATCCCTATAAATAGGCCTTTAAACATTGAAGAAAAATACACTGCTACCTCGAGGAAAAATTCAGTAAATACTTCTCAAAGGCTTGAGGAGTTAAAGAGGAGTAGATCATGGCAGGAGACCATTATAGTAGAGTCATGAGCGGCTGAACCCCTTGTGAGGTATTGATGTGACCCTATCCAAGCACATTGGTTTGATTGTATCTTAAAAGATTTTCAATTTATGCATGTTGGTTGTATAATCCAGAGGATTGCTATAAATTGAGGTTGTTCTTAATGTTTAAATGCAATTGTTCTTAAATTCAAAACCAATATTGGTAAAATTCTTATCTTGTCTTAGAAAACTTTTTACTTTTGTTGAACTCAAGTCATTATTGTTTTCTGTGATTGTGGTGATGATGATTATACAATGGATTTAATTGACATATGATCAAGAGGGTTAGATTGACTATACCGAGGGAAGACGGATTGTTCTACACCCTAGTTTAGTGTAATTTAGTTCGACGGTCCATGCCAACCGAAGATGGGTTATACTATTCCCTTGATTATATATATCCTATTAAGGAATTAGATAGTAAATACCTAGGGAAGATGGGTCGTACCGCATCTCAGTGGTTAGGTGGATGGTCCGTGCCAACCGAAGATAGATTATACTTATTCATTAATACGGTATTTTCTTGTTTTGGCATAGAATGAATTTCTATAATTAAATATGATTAACCATTGTTGTGCGGATAGAGGTGAAGTCAATACCCTACACTCTCTCTCTCTATTTTAATTGAATTTTATTTGCTTTATGCACTTTAATCTAAACCCAAATCAAAAAAGTATTTTCTTAAGTTACTTTCGAACTTGAAACTTGATAACAATTTCTTGCAGTCCTTGAGGTTCGACATCCTCAATATAGCCTGTAAAGCCCCCGATGAAAATCGTTAGCTGGTAACTATCTTCATCGTACGCCTCCCAACCCTACCCCTCCTGGGACAAGACTCATGAATTATAACCTCTCATAAGCGAGAGACCTCAGCGGAAGACTTTCTAGACTTTAGGAATAGAGAGTCGTAATAAAACATTCACACAACATTCACCAGAGTAAGCATAATTCCATAGATTAAAAGAAGCACCAAATGTATTAGTCATCAGACCGTCACCACAACAAAAGGGTTACATTCCTCAAAGCATAATTGTCTTACAAAAGATCAACGGATCAAATCCTAAGTTTAAGTAATGCTAATGTGATAATAATCTCGATCATCTCTGCCCGGATAGTTCCTCCATCATCCCACATGGACATCAACCAGACTGAGTTCATATCCTCAAAAATGACTTAGATCAGGTCCTATGCAATCACCCACGTATGGTCCATGGGCATCACCGTCTATGCTAGCCAATCCGCGCAATTGTTCATAATGATGGGGAAAGACATAAAATAAAAAGAAGGGGGTAAGTCCAAGACTTAGTGAATATTAACACAGATAATACCCATGCCAGTTTAGTAATGAACTCCATTTTATAAGGTAGGCAGTAGTTTAATCATGACAGTTTTCCATGAATGTGATATAGATATATGATATGTGCATATGATCATGAGTAACAATGATAGTTCAACAATATGGTCTACCCTAGATCTTACTCCTTCTCAGCAGGGTTGGCGCTATCTCAAGTGACCTGTAATACAATGCCAATGCCCTAGCCATTGTACGCTACCGTATATAACATTAGTGGCACGATCGAGTCCGACCTTAGGTGGGCCACACCGCTAATGATGTCCGTCCTATAGTGGTCAAGTCATTTGGGAATGACTATGCCTGGTCACGAAACCATTGGATCCAAAGCCCACATAACACTCACACTTTTGACCATAAAGCTAACATGTATAGTAAGCTCATGGCGATTATACTGCACGTACTGGTGTACCATGTCATACGATGCAAATTATCTTGTCTGTATTTTACATACATGTTTCTTTACAAGTCTCACTTTCCTTAACATATTCAGCACAACGTTTTTCAAAAAAGTTAGAGTTCATGTGCAACACGTATACATTGTCAAAGTTGTAAATATGCATGTTTCGATACAAAAAAAATAGACGTGCAGTTATGGGAAAAATAGTGCCGAGTATTATGTGAGTTAAAACTCACCTAGGTCTACTAAGTCCTCCAAGTAAACCTCCAAACGTTCCGATTCCTACAAATCTGTAGAAAACCTTCTAGTAGTCCTAAGTCTAACTTAAAACAACCTCAAAAACATGAAAACCGATGCTATTGGACGGCTTGGTTAAAATAGCATTTTCCCTGAATTCCTCTTAAGCGTACATCCGGTATCGACACCGTACGTCCGCCCATAAAGTTTTAGGTAGAACCTCATTTGTTTCAAATGTCCACCTATCCACCCAAGTCGTTTCTAAACAAGTCTAAATGGATTTCTAAGACCTCCTATCTCCAAATAAGGTCGCCATGCAAAAGATAATACATCCGATCAACATAATCGCTAACTTTAACAAGATTAAAGCACAATCTAGCTAGAAACTAAAACTAACAACTAAGCTAGCATTAGAACAGCGTAACAACTAGGTAAATATTTACGTTTTAACTCGCAAGTGCACAAGATCAAAACAATAGTATAGTAGGCAAATACGAGATCATTCCCACGAGGATTGGTAAATTATGTTTAGAAGTAATTTCCTATTTAATTAAAAGATAAACTCAATTGTCATGATTGAGTTAAAATAAAGAAATAAAATAAGAGATAAACAAAACTAAAAAGGATTAGGGTTTTGATATCCACCACTAATCAGACTAATTAAGATAACAATATGCCAATGCGCCAATTATATCGGTATAATTAATGTTTGCCAACCTAAGGGCATGGGTGTCTACTCCTTAAGCTATTGATTTCCCTAGGCAACGAATTAGGCATGCGTGTCTACTCTAATTCTTTTCTTTCTTAAAGGGTTTAGCATGGGTGTCTACTAAGTTGTTCTTTAAGAAAGCATAAATCTGTGGAAATCGACAAACACATGAGGCCTAGGGCATGGGTGTCTACTCCCGGTTCCCCATGTTGATTAACCCAAGAATCCGGTGTGGATATCTTTTGTTACTCTTATTAAACCCAAGACTCGATCATCCAAATTGATTTAACTAACTAGTCCATACCACATACATATGTTGGCCAGACAGACACATATGAGGAATACAAGATAACAGGTATTAAGCAAGTTAAAAATACCAAAATATAATTCTAGCAAAGGGGCCAATATTGCAATCATAAAAAGACATGATTAGGGCTTCAATCTAGCCCTAATAAAAATATAAACTACATAACAAAAATAAAAGGGTGGAAGAAAAGAAAAACCCAAACTCCTCTTGATGTAATGTAGCCTTCAGTTCCTTTCCAGAGCTTGTGCCTCTTTTCTCCACACCCATTCCTAGAACCTAATAAGGTCTATTTATAGGCTTTTAGAAGTCCTTGTTGCACAAGTAAACCTAGAAAATTCGGAGTTTTAACTCTAAGTTCAATTAAGATAAAGAAAACCTAAGTCCAAATCGGAATAGGATTCACTCAGAATTGCGGTCCTGACTTACGGCGTGATTTTGGCCTTGCGACGCTCCGAATTGGGAAAATGTTATTTCACAATGATTTGTAGCCATTTTAGTTAGCTTTCTAATACCGCTTGAATCACCTCAATCGGATATCTTAGATGAAAGTTATGATCAAAATACCGAGACATATGCAGAATCCAATTTTTCATCCAATCCGATTTGACTTCAATGTGAGAAATTCCGAATTGATCCTTTCCTCTATTTGATTAAACTTAACCATGATTGGCTAAGCTTAACCATATCTTCTAAGTCTTCCCAATTTTCCCTTTAAGCTTGGAATTTGTCCAAAAATGCTTCTTTTCTTCCAAAAGCCTGTAAAAACATCAAAAACACAAAAAGGAAGTAAAATGCCCTAATTAACCAAAACCAAAGGATTAAAACCTGTAAGTTAAGGGCTGAAAATATGAATATTTTAACACTTATCATAATCCTGCAGAGAAAAGCAACTCTTTCTTAGTC
Organism: Corylus avellana; assembly: GCF_901000735.1. Classification (NCBI taxonomy): domain Eukaryota; kingdom Viridiplantae; phylum Streptophyta; class Magnoliopsida; order Fagales; family Betulaceae; genus Corylus; species Corylus avellana. Next base: position 21,100,003 of record NC_081541.1, on the reverse strand, counting down.
AACTATTCCATTTTCCAAAACGAAAATAGGTTTACCATCCAAGTATGATCTTGAAGAAAAGAATCATACATAGTCACTCAAACAAATGCGAATAGCGGCTCCGCATGTTGTGCTCTGCCTCCCATGATGCTTCCTCGACACCATGGTTATGCCACAACACCTTCATGATAGGAATCGTCTTGGTGCGCAACACTTGCTCCTTTCTGTCCATGATTTTTACTAGCTCCTCGACATAGGTTAATCCCTCTTGGATCCCTAACAGTTCATACTCCACCACCACGTCGGGGTTAGCGATATACTTCCTCAGCATCAAGACGAGAAAAACGTCATGTGTACTAACCAAGTCTGGGGGTTAGGCAATTCGGTATGCCAATCTCCCCACTCTCTGGGTGATCTCGAATGGTCCAATAAATCAAGGGATGAGCTTCCCCTTCTTCCCAAATCGCATCACTCCCCTCATGGGTGATACTTTGAGGAATACACGATCCCCTACTACAAATTCCAACAGTCACCTCCGATTACCAGCATAACTCTTTTGCCGACTCAAAGCTACACTCATCCTATCTCTAATGATGAGCACGTTGTCTTGAGTGTCTTGGATCGACAGGGGCGTACGTCCGGTATCGAGACCAAACGTCCTCCAAAAATGTTTCACGTAGAAACTCATTTGTTCCAAACGTCCACCAATCCTCCCAAATCGTTTCTAAACCCATCTAAATGGATTTCTAATACCTCCTATCTCCAAATGAGGTGGTCACCATGCAAAAGATAATACATTTGATCAAGATTAACGCCAAATTTAAAAAGATTAAAGCAGAATCTAGCTATAAACTAAAAACTAACAACTAAGCTAGCATTAGAATAGCGTAGCAACTAAGTAACGAGCTAGGTTAAAGAGTGTTACCTCCTTGAAGTGAAACTTCAAGAACCTCCTCTCTGATAGCACAAAAAGCTCACAAATCTCACAAAACACACTCATAAGGGTTTTTAGCAGCCTAGGGGCGAGTTAGGCAGTGAACAGTGCATGTCAAACTGAAGGGGGATAGGGGTATTTATAGGGGAAGGAAATCTGAAGCGTTCACCAACTCCCCTGAAAAGTAGCGGACGTCTGGTACTATTAGGGCATACGTCCAATACTGTTTACACAACGGTCCAAAGGCTGTAGTGTACATCCAGATATTGCCCAGAGGTATTCCAAAAAGTAGCGTACGTCTAGGTGGTCCCCAAGCGTATGTCTGTATGGTCCCCAATGTACTGTTGTCAGCGTACGTATAGTGGTCCCCTTGCGTACGTCGTCTACTAACGACAAGGGCGTACGTTCGGTAACCCTAGCATACGTCCGGTCCGAAAGTCAAAAAATAGCCAAAGTGCCCTTCTAGCTGTCCTTAGTGACCCAAAGTCCAAATTAACCCTCTAACTAAGCTACCTAAGCTTAGTTAACTATTTGGGTCACTACATAGCCCTATCCTATAGGGATTCGTACAATTGTGAGTGATATTTTGTAATTGATATATTTTGGTAAACAAAAGACGACATTAATTTTTGGCGTCATTGCCAAGGACTACAAATGGTTACATTGTTAAGTTTCAAAGATTAAATTTAATTTGATTCTTTTTTGTTTTTATTTTATTTTATTTTCTGTTTCTTTTCCTTCTTTTTTATTTTTTTATTTTTGGTTTTTCTTTTGTTTCCATTAAAGTCTGTAGCTACGCAGGCCCTCCAACACCGGCAGTGCACTCGAGCACACCCTGCAATGCGATCGAGGGCACCTGCGCACACCTGCTAGAGTCCAGCAAGCTATACGCAAGCGCAGCACCCCTACACCCAAGCTGCTGTCAACAGTGCGCTCGAGCATACCCTCTGGTGCGATCAAGTGGACCTACGACAGCTTGCCAAAATCCAGCTGTTCGAGATGTTTGTGCGTTTTTATTTTTATTTTTATTTTTATTTTTATTGGTTATTTTATTTTATTTTTCTTTTGTTACTTTATTGTCTTTTTGTTATTTTAGTAACGTGGGGAGACATTCCAACACCATGTTCATATTGCTATAGTTTTATCACCATATTAGAAATTGTCCTATTGCTGGACAATGTTCTAATATCTCGTGGCAAGCTCAAGCTCCTGAAAATTATGCTCCTCAATTTCATGAATTGTACCGTCAATCATATCCATAGTTCAATGATCAATCCTTTTCCCCTCAATATCAAGCAACTCCACAATAATAGTATCAAGCTGCACCACCTCCTCTGTTAGATGTTAACTTTCTAGATATAAGGTGTTGAAGGCTATTAGCAGACTGGTGGCCAATGATCAACTGCTGAACGCTCACGAAGAGGAACCATCTCTCATATACTAGCCTCCACAACAACATTACCAAGAGGAGCCATCTCTTTTGTCGGATTTTGACTTTAAAGATAAAATGTTGAATCTTGTGAGCGAAATGGAGGAGACTAATCGGATTTAGAAGTCTCAATAGGAACTGGTGCACTATACCCCTCAATTCTTTGCCAAGATAGACGCCAAGATGGAAGCTCACATTGAACAAATCGTCAATATTCTCAATAGAGAAGAAGAAGAGCTTCAAAGTTAGCTTGTGACCAATCATGATGGACACTAGATGGTGGATGAGAGTACTTCTTACAATGAGCAAGCTATCACCACACTGAGGAGTGAAGAAATGTTCGAAAATCATGTGGAAGAGAGGGAGGAGGCGTAAATTGAGGCCCCACAGGATCTACATTGGGAAAAAGGCAAGGAAGTGAGCATTGAGGCTTCTTCACCATCAACTCCTATTCCCGAGACACCATATGAACCCCGAGCCCCTATTCCATGTAATGTGAATTCTTTATTTTTAGGGACATATGACACTCTCCCAATCATTATTGCTTTATGACTAACCAAGAGGCTAGGAGAGTAGTCTGGTAGGGCTGTTAAAAGAGAAAAAAGAGACCACTGAGGTAGAAAAATTCTCTGAGTATTCTCCTCATTTTACTGCAGTTCATGATTCCCTTCCGGATGAGAAACCTTTTGAGAATACTCATAGTGATCTACCTCGATTTGCAGACATCAGGAATTACCTTTCTATAGGTAAACTTTATTCTCTTTGGTCCAAGAGAAGAAAAGATTGGCGCTTCAAATTTAAACTCAAACTGAGATGTCAACATTTCTTGAGAATATCCCAACCCTCCTTGGAGCTCTCACACAGAGTGATCCTTCAAAACTCGTCTAGAGACACGTAGTTGAAGAAGCAGCTTAACCCACGATTATTCCAATTGCTCTTCACCGTATCTTCTTTACTCCACTTATCAAAATCACCATTTGGTTTATCAAACCTTTTTTCAACAGCAATCCATATATTGTCATTAATCTCTTTCAAGTAGGCTCTCATACGGACCTTCGAATGAGCATAGTCACTCCCATTGAAAATGGGAGGAGCATTAGAAAATGAAGTATTTGACTCCATACCAAAGAGGTCAACGAACACGCTCAAGACGTGAGTCAAAAACGAGCGAACCTACTCTGATACTAATTGAAAGATTACTAGGATTGAGTTCTACCTCTAATTACCAAATAAACAAAATATGGAACTAAGCAATACAACAAACATAAAACATGCCCAACAGACTTAAAGCAACTCACTCTTTGGAGGACCTCTAGACTTAGTAATAACAACAAGCTTCAAAGCTTGTCTCCATCCTACCCATCTTCAAGGAGTGCATTTCCTCACCGACCCTTCGGCAGACTTCTTTCTTCAAGTTCCTTTGGCAATACTCTTTGTGTAGGCGAATGAACAGGCAACACGCTAGGCAAGAGCAAAGGACAGCCTGAGTGTAACACCTCGGTCCCATATTGGGAAGATGAGAAGAAACCCACATAGAGTGGGTGGTTTATAAAGATAGTCATGGGTGCTAAGTCCCACGTTGCCTAGTTACTAGGTGAAACCGGGTTTTATAATGAATTCTAAGGAAGCTTCAAATTGACTAGTCATTTTGGGGTGATAGCGCAAATATGGCTATCGCTTTTCCCTGGGTCGTTACAAGTGGTATCAGAGCCAGGTTATAAGGTTATGCAGACTTTTGTTAAAAATAAAAAATAAAAAAAAAATTGCAGTGATGGGAAGCCACGACATTCTGGCCAAGTAGAGTATGTCTGTTGTAGTCACTTATAGATAATACAGGAATACATTCTAACTGCTTAATATTTTTCGCTTTTTCCTGGGTCGTTACAGTGGTATCAAAGCCACCTAGTAACATCAGGTCATGTGGTATTGAAGCACTGTATGACATGATCCTAACGAGGATGTCAGGAATTTAAGAGGGGGAGTTTGTAACACCCCGGTCCTAAATTGGGAAGCTGAGAAGATATCCACATAGAGTGGGTGGTTTATAAAGATAGTCATGGGTGCTAAGTCCCACATTGCCTAGTTACTAGGTGAAACTAGGCTTTATAATGAATTATAGGAAAGCTTTAAATTGACTAGTCCTTTTGGGGTGATAGCGCAGGTGTGGCAAGTGCTTTTCCCTAGGTTGTTATACCGAGGCTTTATCATGTCCTCTCTTGAACAAATGACTCTCGAGACACAATGCTCGTAGAGAGCTATTGGGACTTTAGTGACTATTGAGACTTTGAAGTAAAACAGTTCGCAATGAATGCATGCTAGTGGGCATCTAGGAATTTTGTTTTCCATATATATATATATATATATATATATATGCTTGAACTCCTAAATTGTTACTCATCAAACTATTATTTTGTTGAGAAAGTTTCACTTACAACTTCTGATATTTCATAATTTTTGTAATTTTAGTGTATACATCTTTTTATTTTTCTCCATTTCTCTCATTGAGTTTACTTTTTTACAAGCTGAATCTTCACTCTATCTTCATCATCGTAAGGAATGCATCTCACTTCTACCTATTTTTGTGAGATTGATTGTGGACTGATTTCTCATGTTTGGTTTCGTAAAGTTCTTCATTTCTTATTTGGATTGATTTCTTATGTTTGATTGTGGATTGATTGTTTGGTTTCGTAAAGTTCTTGATTATTAGACTTTAGTTTGAGGTTTTGGGTTCTCATGTTTTGGAAATAGATTCTCGAATGTTTTTGTTCTCTCTACATTTTTTTCTCCTCATTTCTCAATTTGTACTTAGTTTTTTTTGGTTGGTTCTTATTGAAGGTGTATGATCTTTAGGATTCTTGTACACGTTGGTACACACCTTGACTGAAACTGGTGCTCTCATTCATATGATTTTCACAAATTGTATATTTCCTAGTTCTTTGCAGATATGTCTTCAAAGACTTCCATAAAAGCCAAGAAATCCTCTAGAGCTGGAAAGAAAATGATAGTTAAACCTATTATGATAGTCCATTCTATCAAAATAGCTTGAGTGGCTATTGGTCCTACTCCTTCGGGCATTGAGGGCACTCCTGAGGAAGGACCTATCACTGACCACCCACACTTTGGCCTCCTCTAGTGGAACCAGAGCTACTCCCACATGCCACAAAGACTTTGGGCACGAGCAGTAGATCCAGAGAGGGTCGAGGGTGATGTAGTACCTATGGACAGAGACGAGCCCACAGCTGAGGAGTATCGGGCAGCAGCTAAGGGAGCGGAGGAAGAGACCATTAGCATGGGTGTTTCTGAGTACGAATTCCTCCGTAATGAGTTGTCAGACCTCCGGTTTGAGTTAGGTGATCAGTGGAGAGAGGCCCAGGAGGACAATACCATATCAAATTCCTAAAATCCTCAAGTCCAACATTCTCAAGATCATCAAGATTCAAAACTCTGTATCCCTTGTTGATTAAGCCAAGAACCGGTGATGAGGTTCTTTTGTCACATTATTAAGCCCAAGATTCAGTCATCTAAATTGACTTATCTAACAAATCTATACCATAAAATATGAGGAATTCAATAAACCAAAAATTAGTCAATTAAAATATCAAAATATGTTTGAAACAAAGGCGTAATTGAAAACCTAAGAAGACATGATTAGGGCTTCAATCTAACCCTAATTAAAATATAAACTACATAACAAAATAAAAGGTGGAAGAGAAGAAAAACCCAAACTCCTCTTGATCTAGCCTTCAGGTCCATTTCAGAGCTTGTGCCTTTTTCTCCACATTTGATTCTGAAGAATAGTGGGTCTTCTCATAGAGCTTAGAAGAGACCTGGAAGCCCTAGTAATCCTAGGAAATTTGGAGGTTTATCTCCTAGTTCAATTAGGATAAATCCAAGTACAAATTGGCATAGGATTCGTCCAAATTTGCATTCTTATATTGCGGGACAATTTTAGCATAGCAAACGTCCGAATTTGGAAAACCATATTTTACAAAGAATTGTATCATTTTGAGCTAGCTTTCCAATGCTGCTAATTTCACCTCAATCCAATACTTGAGAAAAAAGGTATGCTCAAAATACTGAAACTTGTGCATAATCCAAATTTGAATCCAATCCGATTTTTACTCCAATTAGAGAAATTCCAAATTAATCCTTTCTTTGATTTAATTAAACTTAACCACATCATATAGGTCCTCTATTATGATTGGTTATGCTTAACCATATCTTCTAGATCTTCTTAAAGTGTGCTTTAAGCCCAATGCTTCCAGCTTTTTCCCAAATTGCCCTTCACGCTTGTAGCTTTTCCAAATTGCTTCATTTTCTTCAAAAACCTATAAAAAGCCAAAAAAAACACAAAAAGGAAACAAAACATTGATAAGCGTCGAATGTTGCACATTCAAGCCCCTCAATTTGCATATGTTAATTCCTTAGCGTTGTTATTTGTTTGATTTTGTTTTGTTTTTGTATTTTCAGGTTATAAATAAAGATGCAATTAATTCCATTGGCTTTGGGCTTAAAAGCACACATTGGGAAGCCCTAGAAGATATGGTTAAACTTAACCAATCATGGTTAAGTTTAATCAAATAAAGAAAATGATTAATTCGGAATTTCTCAAATTGGAGTGAAAATCGGATTGGATTCAAATTTGAATTCTGCATATGTCTCGGTATTTTTGCCATAACTTTCAGCTCAAATATCCTATTGAGGTGATTCAAGAGTCACTGAAAAGCTAACTCAAATTCCTACAAATCATTGTGAAATAGGATTTTCCTAATTCGGAGCGTTACAATGCCAAAATCGCCCCGTACGATAGGAACGCAATTCCGGGCGAATCCTATTCCGATTTGGACTTAGGTTTTCTTTATCCTAATTAGACTTGGACTTAAATGTACGAAATTTATAGGATTAACAGGGCTTCTAGGACTCTCCTAAGCCCTATAAATAGGCCTCTAAACATTGAGAAAAAGGACACCGCTTTCTAGAGTATAAATTTTGTAAATTGTCTTTGGAGCTTAGAAGATCATGAGCAGCTAAACCCCTTCGTGGGGTGTTGATGTAACCCTATCTAAGCACAATGGTTTGATTGTATTTAATTTCTAAAATTTCAATTTATGCTTGTTGATTGTATAACTATGAGGATTGCTACAATTGATTTATGTTCTTCATATTAAATGCAATTGTTCTTAAATTCCAATATCAATATTTGTGAAATTTTTCTCTTGTCTTAGAAAGTATTTTACTTTTATTGAAATCAAATCATTCTTGTTTTCTGTGATTATGAGGATGATGGTTATACAATGGGTTTAATTGACATATGATCAATAGGATTTGATAGGCCATGCCTAGGGAAGACGGATTGTACTACACCCTAGTTTAGTGTAATTTAGGTAGACAATCCGTGCCAACCGAAGATGGGTTACACTTATTCATTGATTGTATATATCATTTTAAAGAATTTGATAATTTATACCTAGGGAAGACGGGTCGTACCGCATCTTAGTGGTTAGATGGATGATTCGTGCCAACCAAGATAGATTATGCTTATTCTTTAATAAGGTAGTTTCTTGTTTATTTATAACATGCATAGAATGAATTTTTGGGATTAATTATGATTAACCATTGTTGTGCGGATAGAGGTGAAGTCAATACCCTACACTCTCTCTCTTATTTTAAATCTCTTTTATTTTCATGCACTTTAGTTTTAAAGAAAATCAAATCAAATATCTTTTTAATTAAGTTAATTTTAATCTTTCGAATTTTGATAATAAAACCCCTGTAGTCCTTGAGGTTCGACACCCTCAATATAGCCCTATCCTACAGGATTCGTACTATTGCGTGTGGTTATTTTTATTATTGATATTTTTGAACACAAAAGTACCACATCAAACATCAAACAATAACAAAACTAAGAGCCTAACATATGTAAATTAAGGGGCTAAAATATGACTATTTTAGCTCTTATCACACCCCCAAACTTACATATTGCTAGTTCCTTAGCAATACAAAACTAAAAATAAAAACAAAACATTAAACAAAAAGATAAATCCTTCTTTCGTAGGATCTACGATTGCATTTAGTGTATACAATAAGCCTTTTAAACCACTAGGCATCCCTAGTAGGACAAGTCAAGTCTCATGAGGGTTTGACAGCAATGTTATCCACAAATATTAAGCAAACATGTTATCCCCAAAATTAAAGTATCACTCAAAACATTGATTTTTATTCATTAGAAAGCTTAAAACATGAAACTCCATCTTCACAGTGAATTGGAATTCTAAAGTCTAATCACTTACAAAAGACAAGCTAAGGCATCACAAGTTCAATTTAGTGTAAAGTGAACTAACACATAACTATTAGGCTTCCAAATTATTTTCAATGTGCAATGACTCAATACCTCAAAGTTCACTAGGACTCCCATCGAAATGAATAACTAAGGCAAAACTTTCTTTTCTTTTCTTTTTAGGCTTTACAATGCTTAGTTCCCATAAGCTTTCTTCTAATTGACCAATGTAACGAGTGTTAGGCCAATGACTCCCAAGCCAGATGGTTTAGGGCATTAGGTGTAAAAGCACACTCCTAAGGACTTACTAACTCGAGTAAAAAAGGTTACAAAACCAAACTAGGCATGATATTAACCATACTAAAATTTTCTCCTTTTGACATGAACACTCATTGCTTAATGAGGCAAGAGGTCTAGTTACTTAGCAAAAATTCACAATGATCAATTTTTTTCTTTTTCTTTTTCTTTTTCTTTTTCTTTTTATATATGCCAAAGTATCCATCCAAAAAGTCACCCAGCTTCACCCAAGATATTGAAACATACACAATCAGATTAACAAGTCATACCTCACAAACTAAGTGCTAATGTGCTTGTGGCAATTTAAAATCAAAACAAGTGAATTCTCAAATGCCGAAAGTAAGTAACAAGACTTTAGAAATTCTAACCATTAGATCATGTGTTCAACATTTTTAGCTCAGCAATGAAATTCAAATCACAGTTTTCTAGATCAACTAAAATCTGAGGAATATCATGAACATGCATTTTTTTTCAAAATTTTCAAAAAAATTCAAAATTTTCAAAAAATTTTAGACAGTCTGTGTGTGTTCCTCATACCCCTAAACTTGAATTATACACTGTCCTCAATGTGTAGAAAAACTTAGAAAGATCTTACTAGGGATATGAGAAAACTGGTTGGATGTTGTGCCAAATACTACCTAAATTAATAGATAATATTTAGTACGTTTTAACTCGCAAATGCACAAGATCAAAGCAATAGTATAGTGCAGCAAGTACGAGGTCGATCCCACGGAGATTGTGATTTTGTTTAGAATTAATTAAAAATATCAACTTCTCATTGAATTGATATTGTGAAAAAGAAATAAAAATATAATAAAGATAAATGAAAAGCTAAAGGTAGAGGCAGGGTTTTGATATCCACCACTAATTATATTTAGATAATTGGTCAATATGCCAATATTTTGATCATGTTATGTATATCTATTGTTTGTCAACCTAAGGGCATGGGTGTATACTCCTTAAGCTATAGATTTCCCTAAGCAACGAGTTAGGCATGCGTGTATACTCTAACTCTTTTCTTTCCTAAAGAATTTAGCATGGGTGTATACTAAGTTGTTCTTTAGAAAAGCATATGTTATATGGAAATCGACAAACACATGAGGCCTAGGGCATGGGTGTATACTCCCGGTTCCCCACGTTGATTAACCCAAGAATCACGGTGTAGATTCTTTTGCTACTCATGTTAAACCCAGGACTCGGTCATCTAAATTGATTTAACTAACTTGTTCATACCAGATGCATATGTTAATCAGGCACACACATACGAGAAATTCATGAAACTAGGTATTAACCAAGTTAGATATCATAACAAGATCATCACAAAAGCGCCAATATTTAATATTAACAAAACATAACTAGGGCTTCAATCTAGCCCTACTAAAGAGTTAGTTACACATAAATAAAAAGAAAAGAAAAGGGAAAGAAAGAACCGAAAACCGCTCCTAGAAGTAGCGTCCAAATTCCTCTCCCCAAAGTTGTCTCCTTCTAATTGTCTCTTGAATTGTGAGGCTTAGAGATCTATTTATAGGGCTTAGGAGAGTCCTATAAGCCCTAGTAATCCTAAGAATTCTGGAGATTTAAGTCCAAGTCCAATTAGGATAGAGAAAACCCAAGTCCAAATCGGAATAGGATTCGCCCAAAATTGCGGTCCCATTTTGCGGGGCGATTTTGGCCTTGTGACGCTCCGAAATTGGGAAAATGTTATTTCACAATACTTTGTAGAATTTTGAGTTAGATTTCCAATGCCACTTGAATCACCTCAATCGGATATTTGAAGTGAAAGTTATGGTCAAAATACCAAGATGTATGCAGAATCCAATTTTCCTCCAATCCGATTTTGACTCCAATTTGAGAAATTCCGATTTAATCATTTTCTTTATTTGATTAAACTTTAACCATGATTGGTTAAGCTTAACCATATCTTCTAGGTCTTCCCAATTTGCCCTTTAAGCTTGGAATTTTTCCATAAATGCTTTTTTTCTTCCAAAAACCTATAAAACAAAGAAAATACAAAAAGGAAGTAAAATGGCATAAATTAACCAAACTAAAGGATTAACACGTGTAAGTTAAGGGCTAAAAATATGAATACTTTGGCACTTAACATTGGACAAAGGTATGGCTCGTAGCATACCCCCAAACTTGAATGTAGGAACACTTGTCATGGAATGGGGTGCCTCCCAAGAGCGCTAAGTTTACCATTTTCAGCCAGACCATGTGACTCTCATGTATGAAGTGACTTTAGTACCACTTCTCTTGTGAGAATGCTACTTGGACTAGGGATGGTTCATAGCATACCCTCAAACTTGCAAGAGCACTTGTCCAAACGACCCAAAGATGAAGCCTTAGAGTGCTAGAATGTGCTATATGGAATGATGGATAAATTTTTTAGATTGACGACCCTGTAAGAAAAAAACCAATCGGATTTGGAATTTATAGCAGCTTCAATACTACTGCCTGGAGGTGCGGTCGATCACAGGGGACATATGCTTGATCGCATTGGTACGCTCGATTCCTCTGGTTGGGTGCTTGGTCACACTGCCACAAAACAAAATTATAGTGGCTTCAGTACTACTATCTGCCAGTGGTGCGCTCGATCGCAGGGGACATTCGCTCAATTGCACTATTGCGACGGAAATAGAACAGCGGCTGTAGTAGCTTTAGTGCTGCTGTCTGGCAGTAATGTGCTCGATTGCAGAGGACATGCGTTCGATCGCACTATTGCAGATCAAAAATAGGATCACAACAAACATAAAAGATTAGAAAAAATTTAAACAAAACAAAAACGGAAATAAAAACATTAAAATTAAAAAATAAAAAATAAAACAGAAACAGAAAATAAAATAAATAAAAACAGAAAATGGAATAGATTACGGCTTCGTTTACTTCGACGTAAAATGGTTTCCTTCGTAAAATATTTTCAGGAAAGCCATTTTCCTTGAAAATATTTTCCGTTGAAAACATTTTACGGCGTTTACCTTGTACAAGGAAAATAATTTTTTTTTTAATATTTTTTTTATATATATTTTTTCCAATAAGGTGCCCGCCGGGACCTGCACGGGACTTGTTCGAAACTCCACAGGGACTTGCCCGAGACTTGACCCGGACCTACCCGGGACATGCCCGGGACCCGCCTAAGACTTGACTGGGACCCGCTCGGTACCTGCCTGGGACCCGCCCGGGACCCGCTCGAGACCTAACCGGGACCCGTCCGAGACTTCCCCGGGAGCCGCTCGGGACCTGACCGGGACTCGCCCAGGACTTGACTGGGACCCGCCGGGGGCCTGCCAGGGACCCGCCCAGGACTTGACCGAGACCTGACCGGTACTTGCTCGGGACCTGCTTGGGACTTGACCGGGACCCTGCTGGGACTTGACCGGGACCCCCCCGGGAACCCGCCGGGACTTGACCGGAACCCGCCTGGGACCAACCGGGACTTGACCAGGACCCACCCAGGACTTGCTCGGGACCTCACCCGGTTAGGTCCCAGGCGGGTCCCGGTCAAGTCCCAGCGGGTTCCCGGGGGGGTCCCGGTCAAGTCCCGGGCTAGTCCCGGCGAGGTTCTGGGCGGGTCTTGGCAAGGTCCATCAATTTAAGAATGAGATGCTCATAGTCGGAAAATGGTTTACGGTTTTTAAAATCGTAAACCATTCTCCGAAAATTAAAGAAGAATTTTCGGTCAAAAGAAAAATATTTTTCGTTGACCACTATTTTACGTTGAAGTAAACACCATAAAATACGGAAATCATTTTCTGGAAACCATTTTACGTCGAAGTAAACGGAGCCTACATAAAGAAAGAAAAAAGAAAAACAAACTCGACATAACAACAGCTTCAATACTGCTGTTTGGCTGTGTGCTCGATCCAAAGCACTTGCACTCGATCGCACAGCTGCACTCGATCTCCCAGGAATGGGCGCTCGAGCGCATTGTCGCAACACCAAAACATAAAGAACTCACAGCAGCATCAGTACTGTTGTGTGGCAGTGATGCGCTCGATCGCAGACCACCTACGATCGATCGTACTACCGCATAAAATATTAGTGTTGCGGACGACAAAAATAAGAAAAATAAAAACAGAATTACAAACCAACAAAAACAAAGAAATTAAAATAAACTAAATAAAAATAAAAATAAATAAAACTAAAGGAAAAAATTTCTTAAAATAATTTAACGCAATCCCCGGCAAAGGCGCCAAAAACTTATTGTGCCAAATACTCACCTAAATTAATAGACGAATACTCGGTACATTTTGCTCGCAAGTGCATAAGATTAAATGATAGTATAGCAGGCAAATACAAGATCATTCCCACAAGGACTGGTAAATTATGCTTAGAGTTGATTTCCTATTTAGTAATAGATTGTCACGAATAAAATTGAAATAATGGAATAAAATAAAAGATAAACTAAGACTAAAAATGATTAGGGTTTTGATATCTACCACAAATCAGACTAATTAAGATAACATGTTGTGCAAAAATCTACCTAAATTAATTGGTAAATAATTGTACGTTTTAACTCGCAAGTGCACAAGATCAAAACAATAGTATAGTAGGCAAATACGGGATCATTCCCACGAGGATTGGTAAATTATGTTTAGAAGTAGATTCCTATTTTATTAAAAGATGAAATTCAATTGTCACGATTGAATTTAATAAAATAAAAGATAAACAAAAACTAAAAAGGATTAGGGTTTTGATATCCACCACTAATTATATTCAGCTAATATAACAATATGACAATGCTTTGATCAAGTTATGCATATTTAATGTTTGCCAACCTAAGGGTTAAACTGTAATGCCTTAAGCTATTGATTTCCCTAAGCAACGAGTTAGGCATGAGTACATACTCTAACTCTTTTCTTTCCTATAGGATTTAGCATGGTATATACTAAGTTGTTCTTTAGAAAAGTATATGTTCTATGGAAATCGACAAACACACAGGGCCTAGGGCATGTCTACTCCCAGTTCCTCATGTTGATTAACCCAAGAATCCAGCGTGGATATCTCTTGTTACTTATGTTAAACCCAGGACTCGCCCATCCAAATTGATCTAACTAACAAGTCCATACCACATACACATGTTGATCAGGCATACACATATAAGGAATTCATGCAAGCAGGTATTAATCAAGTTAAATAGCATAACATGATCATCACAAGACGCCAATATTGAAATATTAATTAAACATAACTAGGGCTTCAATCTAGCCCTAAATAAAATATAAACTACATAATAAAAATAAAAGGGTGGAAGAGAAAAAACCCAAACTCCTCTTGATTCAGCCTTCTGTTCCTTTCCAGAGCTTGTGCCTCTTTTCTCCACACTTATTCCTAGAACCTAAGAGGTTTATTTATAGGCTTTAGAAGTCCTTGTTACACAAATAAACCTAGAAAATTCGGAGTTTTAAGTCCAAGTCCAATTAGGATAAAGAAAACCTAAGTCCAAATCGGGGTAGGATTGCCCAAAATTGCGGTCTTAAATTTCGGCGCGATTTTGGCCTTGTGGCGCTCCGAATTGGGAAAATACTATTTCACAATGATTTGTAGCCCTTTGAGTTAGCTTTGCAATGCCTCTTGAATAACCTCAATCGGATATTTGAGCTGAAAGTTATGATCAAAATACCGAGACATGTTCAGAATCCAATTTTGCCTCCAATCCGATTTTGACTATTATTTGAGAAATTCCGATTTGATCATTTCCTTTATTGGATTAAACTTAACCATGATTGGCTAAGCATAACCATATCTTCTAGGTTTTCCCAATTTGCCCTTTAAGCTTGTAATTTGTCCAAAAACGCTTATTTTCTTCCAAAAGCCTATAAAACACAAGAAAATACAAAAAGGAAGTAAAATGGCCTAATTAACCAAAACCAAAGGATTAAAACATGCAAGTTAAGGGCTGAAAATATTAATATTTTAGTATTTATTATAACAATACGCCAATAATCCAATCACATGGTATATTTAATGCTTGTTAACCTAAGGGCATGGTATCTACTTATTAAGCTATAGATCTCCCTAAGCAATGAATTAGGCATGATATCCACTTTAATTCTTTTCTTCCCTAAAAGATTGAGCATGGTATCTACTAAGTTGTTCTTTAGGGAAGCATAAACTTATGAAAATCGACAAACACATGAGTCCTAAGGCATGGTATCTACTCCTATTTCCCATGTTGATTAAACTAAGAACCCTTGATGAGGTTCTTTTGTCACTTTATTAAGCCCAAGATTCGGTCATCTAAATTGGCTTAACTAACAAATCCATACCATAAAATATGAGGAATTCAATAAACCAGAAATAAATCAATTAAAATACGAAAATCTGTTTGAAACAAAGGTGTAATTGAAATTCTAAGAAGACATGATTAGGGCTTCAATCTAGCCCTAATTAAAATATAAACTACATAACAAAATAAAAGGTGGAAAAGAAGAAAAGCCCAAACTCCTCTTGATCTAGCCTTCAGTTCCTTTCCAGAGCTTGTGCCTTTTTCCCCACATTTGATTATGAAGAATAGAGGGTATATTTATAGAGCTTAGGAGACACCTAGAAGCCGTAGTAATCCTAGGAAATTCAGAGGTTTATCTCCTAGTTCAATTAGGATAAATCCAAGTACAAGTCCAGATTTGCATTCATATATTGCGGGATGATTTTGGCATAGCAAACATCCTAATTAGGAAAATCCTATTTCACAATGAATTGTATCATTTTGAGTTAGCTTTACAATTCTACAAATTTCACCTGAATCCGATACTTGAGCAGAAAGTTATGGTCAAAATACTAAGACATGTGCAGAATCCAAATTTGAATCCAATCCAATTTTTACTCCAGTTAGAGAAATTCCGAACAAATCCTTTCCTTGATTTAATCAAACTTAACCACATCATATAGGTCCTTTATTATGATTGGTTAGGTGTAACCACATCTTCTAGATCTTCTCAAAGTGTGCTTTTAAGCCCATAGCTTCGAGCTTTTTCCCAAATTGCCCTTTTACACTTGTAGCTTTTCCAAAATTGCTTATTTTTCTTCAAAAACCTATAAAAGGACAAAAAAATAGAAAAAGGGAAATGAAACATCAAATAATAATAAAACTAAGAGCCTAACATATGTAAATTAAGGGCTAAAATATGACTATTTTAGCTCTTATCACACTTGCGAGTTAAACTTACCGAATATTCGCCTATTAAATTAGGTTGTATTCGGCACAATGCGCGCGATCCTGATCTGCATGCACTCAATCCCTTGACTTCTAGCTTTTCTCCCAAATTGTCCTTTAAGCTTGGAACTTTCCATAAATGCTTTCTTTTCTTCAAAAACCCTAAAAATGCTAGAAAACACAAAAACAACACAAAACATCAAATAATAACAAAACTAAAAGATTAACATATGTGAATTAAGGGGCTAGAATATGTAATATTCACCACTTATCATTCTTACAGAGCCTAGAGATTCTCAAGGGTTGTGAGTATTTTCTACTATCTGTAATCTGAATCTTCATATAGTGATTTCTTGGGTTTGGTTGCCCTAGAGTGGTTTTTCCACTTGATTGGTTCAAAGGGTTTTCCACTTTGTCAACAAGTTTTGGTGTTGTGTTTGTGATGCTTTAAATTTCCGTTGTGCATGTTTAATTACTTGATTGTATAATTTGAACTAGTTATTTGGTAGTTAGAGGTAGAACATGATCATTGTATTCTATCAATGTTATTACCCTATTAATGAACAGCCGATTTTTGCAGTCTCTAATCTTAAGATTACATATCTCCTTTGGGAGATTAATATCTTAGACCAGTCAACTATTTCACCATCAATTTTTTTTCACTGTTCATCTGCATAACTCAGCATTGGTGTTGTCATTCTCAAATCAAAACATGTATCCTCTATCCTTTCGGAAATCTATTTACAATCCATGAGGTGAAGCGACACCCTTCGTAGGGAGCAGGGCCCATGGCCAAGGTGAGGTGCCGTTTCACTTCATCATTTATATTATATTTATGACGAAGATTGCCCGATTCATATTTGAATCTCCCACTTGATATTTTAAAGCTTATGGGTTTCCCAACACTTGCAATTCCTTTACAACTTAAAACCTTGTCACTTTTGTTTCAAAAGAAACGGCTTTTCCTAATTAAATTTGGAACCTTAACAATATACATATTTTCTTATGTTTAAAAAACCAAATTTCAACTTCTGAAAAGTCATTGATAATTTGTCCACTAAGAGCTTGGTAGTCTTTCATACCAACTCCAAGAAAAGTCACCATGGATTATAATCACCAAGGCAACATTCAATCCATGAACTAAATTTATGATTGGTATGTCGAATTGCCTTAATTATGTGCCAAACAGATAATTAACCTTTATGTGGTATTTTAGTTTTTCAACCATGGTACTACTCATTGTATGATTTTTTAATCATCATAATAACCCACAAACAATCAAATGATTTTAACTGAATAAAAATCATTTATTGCTTACTAACGAATTCACAAGAAAACTTTGTATAATTCCATACCCTTTAGGCATAAACTCAAAACCCAATTTCAAGAATAATTAATCTATATGAAATTAATCTTGTAAAAATTTTGTTTTGTGTTCCCAATATGTTGTATCATATACAACATATTCCATAATCAAAATTTCATAAATCTTTGATTATCACACAAAACAAATTTTTTACAAAATAAAACTACTTGCAGGATTTTTCTGAATTTCCATATCTGTCACCGAATGTTCAGTGAATCATAACCTGCCGACGAATTTTAAAATGGCCATATCTCTTTCGATAAAAATCAAAACGCGATTCTATCAAGACCAAAACATTGACCACAATTTTTACTTGCAGAAATAAGTCTTAAAAAATTTGTATGACATGCCTATAAACAGAAGTTCCAAATCGTAATCCCTATAGGCCTTGTAGATAAAATGCAACTTTGTGTTGAACGCCGAATTCAATTAAAAATAGCAAACAAATTCCAAACGATTCAAAATTTTCCAGTTTAGATACTAACATGTTATGGAACATGTTCCAGGTGTTAAACGAATTTTTCAGTCTTTGGAAGTCCCCGGGAAAAATCCAAATTTAGCAACTAAAAAACTAAAAAACAGTTCTCTATATACTACGTTATTCACCATGCTTTCAATAAAGCTTGCTCTGATATTGATTGTTGGGAATATGATTGCAGATCAAAGTATTTGCACCGCGGAAGGAATTGAATTCCCATGCTAAGATCCTTTATGAAGAACATGTGAAGAATAGTTGCTATTTAAAATTAAATTGCAATAATGATGAACACTTACTTGGATATAAATGGCCATTCCTACCTTTGGGCAAACTTCTTTTTGCTTCTCCAAGAACATGTTTTTTATTGTTCAAGAACACAAAGAACAATGTCTTCTTTCTTCAAGAACATGAAGAACAACTGCTTTCTTCAAGAACACGAAGAACAAGTGCTTCTTTCTTCAAGAACACAATAGTTCTTAGGGATATAAAGACCTCTAGATCTTCTCACTAATAATTGATAATAACAAAGTGAGTGTGGGCTCTTATTTGGCTATTCAAATCTTAAACTTTTGTTTTACATGAGTTAATACAAAGAACTAAAATAATTTTCAGAGTTTCTGAAAACTATGTATCAAGATAACTTGATTGAATGATTTGAGAGCCCTAGGCTCCTCTCTATTTATAGGCATAGTTGAGGAGAGAATTTCCAGATTCTAGCAATGTGGGACAACTTGCAAAACAAGACTCCAAGTCCTACTAGGAGTTGCATGGACGGCTAGGGTTTAAACTCTAGCCTCCCTGCTTGGCCGTGTGGTCCAGGGAGAACTCTCCCTGGGCCAAACAGTTTCTTGCCTTGGGAATTGGGCTTGGGTTTTACCCTAGGCCTTTTTCCTTGCCTATAATACATAGGCCCAGTGAATAGTCTCTGGCCTTATGTTTTTCCACTTATGCTTATTGGGCCAATAGGTTTTATCCCAAACACAATTGTACCAAATCTCTCTAACCCATGTTTTAAATAAATAATACACTTAGCCCAATAAATAAGAAAGCCTTATGGTTAAATTACATCAGCTTGGTTAAGGACCTAAAGGAAAAAATATTATTGGCCTAGATATGTTTGTAATCATGTCACCCTGACATTTATTACGCAACAATATTTTAATCACAATTAATTTCACTAAATAATTGTGACTGAACTCCAATAAATATCTTTGATTAAAAATGAAATATTCCGTAGCAGAATTAAGGCTGATGATACTGCCACTTAATTCTCTAGCTCTTTATTCTTGAGCCACTAAATTTTACGTTATTCTCATACATGTGAAAAACACACACACACACACACACACACACACACACACACACACACACACACATATATATATATATATATTTTGGTATACCAACCAAAATGCCCTGGCCAGAGACTGAGAATAATAACCTTAAAATCTATCTCAAGTGGAAATTTCTTGTCTCTTTGTTTACCAACAAAGGATTTGGATTCCCTCTTAAAGTTGATGTTCCCACAATTTTAGATGTGATTACCCAACATACTAAGTTCTGTTGAGCGATGATAGGTCTCATTCTTAGATACATCTAAGTAATCAATACTTCACATCTAATTTCACGAACTTCTCAGGATTTAGAATCAAAGTCTAAATAGTCTTCTAAGGAGTTTATTGTCTTTCCTTGATATACAATATCTTTATGAGAAGACAACTCCGTGGTCCGTTCAATTCCTTATGATCTCAGCACACTACACATCAATCCCGTCGTCACCGCTTCGCTTGATCAAGATAGATCAACAAGATTCGATGTGTAACAGTCTTACTCAAAATGGAATGCCCAGTTCCATTTACCGATTGTGAACTTTATACATTTAAGGATATAAGGATTATGGACTATGACCTTGTGTGATAACTACGTTATTCCCATAGACATATTCAATGTAATCCTAGGACCTTTCACATACATAATAAATATGATGTACTTGGTAATAAGTATGTAAAAGACATTTTATATGTTATATGCTCAAGTCATTTTAATCAGTGAATATAATACATATATATTTATTACAAACATTTAATGTCAACAAAGACATAAAATCATTGGGATTCAGGGCATAATCCCAACATAAACCATATTCAATACAATTTATTGACCATTTATATAGAAATGATAAATGGTTAATAAAGTTAAGCATGTAAAAAGATAAACTAGTTGATAGAATACGAGGATCGTGTTCAGAGGCAGACCTATATCCCCCCCAAATTTTTTAAGCCCCTCCTATCAAGGGCTTTCAATGAGGAAGAATGAGAATTGTCCCAACAAATTAAATTTCCGTCCCCCTTAAATGCTTCCTCCCCTTTTGGTATGTTAATTTGTTCTCTCATCTCTCTCTCTAGGCACTTGCAGGCCTATGTAACTAGCAAACTTGCAGGCCTACGTAACCAGCAAACTTGCAGGCCTACACTACAATATTTAATCAGTTACTTCATGCAAAATCATCCACAAAACCCAGTAATGCTGTTATTAATTTTGTTTTTCTGAGCAGTATTTCTATCATCAATTAATCACATTTAATCATCACCCATTGTTGTAGTACTCTCTCACCCCAGGTCTCTCAATTAATTAATGTTGAAAAAGGAAACTGTTAGAGATACTTTTAAATGAATGATAGGTTAGACAGACAATATTTTATACTTTAAATTTTAAAAGTTACTTGTTGAAATTTAGGGAATTAATTCCATTGATTCAGTTATAGTGTAAAGAATAACACAATATAATGAGTTGAACTTGACCGTCTTACCTTCCGCATAGGTGGGAGTTGTATATATAACAAATGTTGTTATAGTCTTTTTACAAAGGCTAACACCACAAACTTGAATTTAACATTTACATTTACCTTTATCTTTTGGGGATAACCTTTGTTATTTCGTTGCCATTTGGGTTCACAATATTTGTTTTGGCATCACAAGTTAAATGGATTTATCATTTATGATTAAAAACACACATATAAATAGGTGATATATATTCATGTCCTTACATATGTTCGTCCCCCCCACTATAAATCCTAGGTGATATATATTCATGTGCTCATGTTTATCAATTGTTATAACAATATTTTACAATTGATGACTCATGTGGTTCTATTTAGTGTGTGGCATAACCTTGCCAATACCCCAACATATTAACCCGAAGCCCCCTTGCTTTTCTTGACCAAGGTAAGTCATTTGAGGTTTAACATGTTATAGTCTAGATGGAATTCTCAGGTCCATTTACGACTACAAACAACAAGCTTTATAAGTTGCAAGGTTCTTTTGAGTATGATCTTCTATGATACACACACCATCACTCAAATAGAATGCATCTTAGGGATCTTACATGCATATAATTGGATAATACACAATCCATATATATACCATGTAAGAATATATGTATATGTCTTTTGTTCTATTTCAAAAATTCTTATCAATCAATTGGAGTTTTGAACACAATTCCCAACAAATAGGTATGCTCAATCTTAAGCCAACACAACTATAGAAACATCCACACAACCACAACACAAGATTTGTTGACGAAGTGGAAAACCTTTTGAACCAATCAAAGGGAAAAACCACTTCGGGGCAATCAAACCCAGGAAATCACTATATGAAGATCCAGATATTACAAACATTAGAAATACTCACAAACCCCTTGCAATTTCTAGACTTTGTAAGATCAACAAGCCTCTAGTTTGTCCTTCTAGCTCACAATCTTCATGGAGTGCATTTCCTTACTGACCCTTTGGTAGACTTCTTTGCAATTGCGGAAGCATTTGGTGTGGTTTAAATCTCAACACAAACCCCAAGTAAGCGAAAACACAAAGCTACTTGATACAAACAACGACAAAGGATATCACCTCTATATGGGAAAATATCACAACCTTCTTCATCGGGAACCTCCAAACTCATAAAAGTATAAATGGAAATGGAGAGGTTCAAAGAGTTCTGAAAAAAAGATAGGTATTTATAGATCTGTAGTTTTCTTTCCTTGCGTCTTAATGGGAGTCCACTCTCGTTCTAATGGAATGAGCAAAATATCATGGAACTGACATTTTGAAATCTTTTCATCATAACGGGTGTTAATTCTCATTAAGATTCAAGGAACAAAGCAAACTAGATCTAAATACCTGTCACAAGCCCGTCATAACGTGCCATCCAACGAGAAAGCCGAGAGCTTCTTCTAGAGTCCCGTCACGAGCCTTTCATGATGTGCCATCTGACGAGAAAATAAAAAGCTTTCTTTCAGTGTCATCACAAGCCCGTCCTAGCGTGCCATTTGACTAGAAAATAGGAAGCCTCCCTTCATGTCCCATCATGAGCCTGTCCTGATGTGCCATCTGACGGGAAAGTCGAGAGCTATCCTTGAGTCTTGTCACATGCCCGTTCTAACACCCCATCTAATAAGTACTGAATGTTACACATTCTAGTCCCTTAATTCACATATGTTAATGTTGTGTAAATATCCACCTAAATTAATAGGTGAATAAATGTATGTTTTACTCACAAGTGCACAACAATAGTATAGGGTGCAAGTACGAGTCATTCCCACAAGGATTGTTGATTTTTGTTTAAAACTAATTTCGTAAATAAAACAAGATAAATGATTGATTTTAAGTTAATAGAGATAAAAAGGAGGGTTTCGATATCCACCACTAATCATACTCAAATAATATAATAATATGCCAATGTTCCAATCATATTGGGATTACTTAATGTTTGTCAACCTCACGGCATGGGTGTATACTGCTTAAGCTATTGATCTTCCTAAACAACGAATTAGGCATGAGTGTCTACTCTAATTCTTTTCTTTCTCAAAGGATTGAGCATGGGTGTCTACTAAGTTGTTCTTTAAGAAAGCATAAATCTATGGAAATGTTTAAACACATGAAGCCTAGGGCATGAATGTCTACTCTTGGTTCCCCATGTTGATTAACGCAAGAACTCCAATGACAAGATTCCTTGTCACTCTATTAAGCCCAGGACTCGATCATCTAAATTGACTTAAATAACTAATCCATACTATATGCATATGTTGGCCAAGCACATTCATATGAGGAATTCAATAAAGCAGAGAATAATCAAGTTAAGCATCACAATATGATTGTAGTAAAGACGCCAATATTGAAATATTAAAGAGACATGATTAGGGCTTCAATCTAGCCCTACTAAAGTATTTAGTTACACATAAGTTAGATGCTAATCATCTTCATAAGAAAATAAAAAGGAAAAGAATAAACCGGAAAAAACACTTCCTTAAAGAGCCGCCAATTCTTCTCCTAAAGCTTGTGTGTAATTTTTTGCTATGTTTAGAGGCCTATATCTAGGGATTAGGGGAATGCAAAAAGCCTCTAGAAACCCTAGAAATCGTAAATTTTACCCTAATGCTTTTACCAAAATAGGGTCAATTGCCACACTATTCTCCAGCGCACACGTGCGCTCGATCGCAATGTTGATGCGATCGCTCTTCTGTGTTTGGCACACTAGCGCTAATGCGCTCGAGCCAGCTTCTTGTGTGTGCGAGCGCATGTTACGCTCAATCCTTGTCTTGGGCGCTCGAGTACTGGTGCGCTCGAGCCTAGGTGTAGTGCGATCGATCGCACTGCGCCCGGATGCTTGTACTTGATTCAAAACTTCTAGCTTTTTCCCAGATTGCTCTTTAAGCCCGATATTTCTAGAAATGCTTCTTTTTCTTCCATGACCTACAAAAACACAGAAAACACAAAAAGGAAATAAAATAGTACAAAATAACAAGACTAAGAAATTAACAAGTGTAAATTAAAGCGCTAAAATATGAATATTTTAGCACTTATCAATTAATATCTTAGTTTTGTAATATTTTTTTGTCTTGTGTAGTTTTTGTGTTTTCTTACATTTTAAAGATTTTGAAGAAAACCAAGTGTTTCTGGCAAGTTCCAAACTAAAAAGATAATTTTGGGAAAAGCTGGAGACCTGGAATCGAGCAAATGCCAAAATAGGCTCGAGTGCAACAGCGCTTGAGTGCACAAGCCACTAAGCTCGAGTGCAACCTTGCGCTCGAGTGCCCAAGCCAAAGGGATAGATCGTGCACCCCATCCTGCGATCAAGCGCAGACATGCGCTAGGCAGCAAAGAACATTGTTTGCCACGGTTTTCCACGGTTTCAATGTCTAGAATCCAATTCCAACTCAGTTTTTGAGTTGTTAGACTACACAAGAACATATAGGGTTGTTCCCAACTCTATAAATAGACCCTCTATTCATCCAAATAGAGAGGGAGAGAAGCAGACACAAGCTCAGAAGAAGAATTTTAGGCTAGACCAAGAAGAGTGTTGGGTTTTTCTTCTCTTCCCTTTTATTTTATTATTTTTGTATGAGGATGATTTTCATCCGAATTATGTGTAACTAATATTTTAGTTTGGGCTTGATTGAAACCGTAATCATGTCTTTTTAGGATTTCAATATTGGCGCCTTTGTTACAATTATATTTTGAGTACTTAACTTGATTATTTCCTATTTTGCCGAATTCCCTGTTGTTCAAATATCTACCTAAATTAATAGGCAAATAGTTGTACATTTTACCCGCAAGTGCACAAGGTCAACATAGTAGTATCTGATGCAAGTACGGGATCATTCCCACGAGGATTGCTAAATTTTGCGTAAAATAAATTTCAAAAGTAAAATAAAACAAGGATTGAATTTGAGTTGATAATAATAAAAAGGCAGGGCTTTGATATCCACCTTTGATTATATTTAGATAATATAACAATATGCCAATGTTTTGATCATGTTATGTATATCTAATGTTTGTCAACCTAAGGGCATGGGTGTATACTCCTTAAGCCATACATTTTCATAAGCAACGAGTTAGGCATGGGTGTATACTCTAACTCTTTTCTTTCTTAAAGGATTTAGCATGAGTGTATACTAAGTTGTTCTTTAAGAAAGCATAATTCTGTGGAAATCGACAAACACATGAGGCCTAGGGCATGGGTGTATACTCCCGGTTTCCCATGTTGATTAACCCAAGAACCCAATGTGAATTTCTTTTGTTACTTTTAATAAACCCAGGACTTGGTCATCCAAATTGATTTAACTAACTAGTCCATACCACATGCATATGTTGATCAGGCACACACATATGAGAAATTCATGAAAGCAGAAATTAATCAAGTTAAATATCACAGCATGATCATCACAAAGGCGCCACTATTGAATATTAACTAAACATAATTAGGGCTTCAATCTAGCCCTACTAAGTAAATTAGTTATACATGAGTTTGATGTTAAACATCTTTGTAAAATAAAAAGAAAGGAAAAGAATAAACCCGAAAGTTGAACTTGCAAAGCTCCAATTCTTCTCCTTGGAAATTGTGTGTCTATTATAGAGATTTAAGGGTCTATTTATAAGCCTTAGAAATACTCTAGAAACCCTAAAAATTATAGGGTTTGAGCCCTAATTTGCACTAAGTTACAAAACCCTAGAAATTTAACTTTCCATATCAAGGCTGGCGGCTGACTTGCTCATCACGCACGGGTGCGCTTGATCGTAGCCCGTGTGCGATCAATTGCTTCCTTTTCTTCCAAGGACCTACTAAAACAAAGAAAACACATAAAAGAACTAAAATGGCATAAATTAACCAAAACTAAAAGATTAACACATGTAAGTTAAGGGCTAAAATATGAATATTTTAGCACTTAACACCCCCCCCAAACTTACATATTGCTAATCCCTTAGCAATACAAAACTAAAAACTAAATGGAAAAATTGAAAACAAAAAGATAAATGCATCTTTCATGGGATGTACGATTACATTTATCATATGCAACTAGCCTTTTAAATCTCTAGGAATTCCCTAGAGGACGAGTGGAGTCTCATGAGGGTTTTCCACGAATGTTACCCGCAAACATCATGCACAATTCATGTTATTCCAAAAATTAAAGTATCACTTTAAGATCATGATTTTCATTTATTAGTAAGCTTAAAAAGATGAACTCCATCTTCACAATGAATTCGAATCTCAAAGTTCAATTACTTACAAAGGACATGTTAAAACATCATAACTTTGAAAACAGTGTAAAGTGAACCAGCACAAAATTATGAGGCTTCCAACTATTTCCAATGTGCAATGTCTCCATATCTCAAACTACATGTGAAGGTGGTCTTCTCCGGTTCCTCTGGTGCTATTGCAATATGATTATAGCCATTGTACCCGTCCAAGAAGCAGTAGTAGCTAGCCAGCTAACCTGTTAAGTGCTAAAATATTCATATTTTTAGCTCTTAACTTACACGTGTTAATCCTTTAGTTTTAGTTATTTTATGCCATTTTAGTTCTTTTATGTATTTGCCTCTGTGGTTGGATTTTCATCTTTTGCAGGGGGTTTGGGTAGTTCTTGCTGTGTTTTTGCTACTTTGGCCATCCTAGTGCACACCAGGTGTTCGACAAAATTCCCAAACCAACAGCATCATGTCGAAAACTCAGGCTTCATCTTCCCGGTGCTCTGATTCCCAAGCCACTTCTCCCCCGCCCACTTTTGAGGAGCGGGGACTGCTGTTTGAAATGACTCTTACCATCCGAGAAGATTTCCAACACCTTGAGGTGACTTAATGGGCTGTTGCAGAGTTCAAGCGCTGGGGGCTAAAGAAGCTCTTCAAGCTGGTCACCTCCACTGCATACTGAAAATTGGTGATCGAGTTTTATTCCCACCTATCTCATGATTGCAACAGGATGGCTGCCCTATCTTCCATAGTGCATGGTTGAGCCATTGAAGTGACAAGGGCCGACAGTGCTGCTGCACTCCAATGCAATGATGAGCACCCTCCAGAAGAAGCACAACTTGCCAAGCAACCACCTAGATTCTATGTGGCGAAAATCATTGAAGATATGTGTGAAGGGCAATATGTCGACACTCATCATAATGCCGGCAGCCGGTCCAACCTACCTCCAAGGCTCTGGTTTGTGGACTCCATTTTGCACCGTAATGCCTTTCCCTTGGGACACAAGACTCAAAGGCGGGAACCAATTTCTCCAAACACTCTATGCTTTTCATAAAGGCACATGGTGTTCCATTCCCGATATCATTTGGACCCAAATTCACAAATTTTGGAATGGGGTTCATATCGGAGGAGCTGAGTCCACACACTCATAGGGGCTGCCTTTTCCATATTTAATCACTTATATCCTCCGAAAGAAAGGCATTAAGGGCACCGCAGCTGATGAGCTAGTCACCACTACCCCCATATTTGGCATTCGCTAATGGAACAAGTGCTGCTCCCACATGCATCGAGTATCTCCAGCACGAGCAACTGATGCAAAGGAGTTTGAGGCCGAGTTGATGGTAGAAGATGAACCCATAACTAAGTCGGAAGCCCAAGAGGAGGAGGCCCCGTTCTTTTTCTGTGCAGCATAGTATCGCTCAATCAGTGAAGAAATGGCCAGCCTTCAGAGAGAGTTGGCTGACCAAAGAAGAGAGGATCGAGAGGATAAAGTCTTGATGGATCAAAGACTAGCTGCCTTAGAAGAATTAATGCAATCCATTCTCAGCCGTTTGCCACCACCATCTAGTGCATCTTCTTCGAGACAGAACTGAGCAGGACCATCGTCTGGTTGAAGACGTTAAACTTAGCGCTCATGGGAGGCACCCCATAGTTTATCTTGTTATTTTATTTTTGTGTGTTTCATTTGATCTTTTTCTTTATCTTTAGTTTGTTTTCCTTTTACTTGTTTTTGTGTTTTCTTATTTTGCAAGAACAAGTGTGCTTCGGTTCAAGTTTGGGGGTGTGCTATGTGCCATGCTTTCCAAGACAGTGTTGTCCATCTCCTGGGTAAATTCTTTCTTTGTTTTAGACACATTGGGGACAATTTGTCATTTAAGTTTGGGGGTATGGGAACACATGTTGTCTACACACACTTTGTCCCAGTTTCGTGTTATTTATTTTGTTTGTTATTTCAAAAAATAAAAATAAAAAACAGTAAAAAGAATAAAAAATAAAAAATATTTATGCATGTTCATGTTTGCCTAAAAATTTTGGTTAATTTGAAAGAATTGTGGTTTAATTTCATTAGTGAGCTTAAAATTTTGAACACATGATCTGATAAAAGAATTTGTTAGTTTGGTTACTTGCTTAGGACAGTTGAAAAATCACATGATTGATCTGATCACATAAACACATTAGCACATAATTTGTGGGGGTATGACATGAAGGCTGATGTGTGTGTTTCAATGTCTTGGATGAAACTGGATGATTTATTAGATGGATACTTTGGCATATATATATGTGATGAAAAAACAACACAAAAAAAAAATTATAAATAAATTATCATTGATAAGCTTTTCACTGAGTAATTGGACCTCTTGCCTCAAAGCATTGAGTGTTCACGTCAAAATGTGAAAAATTTTGATTTGGTTGATTTCATGGTTAGTTTGGTTTCGTAGCCTTTTTGACTCGAGTTAGTAAGTCCGAAGGGTGTCTTTACACCTAATGCCCTAAAACCATCTGGTTTGGGAGTCATTGACTTAACACTCGTTACATGGGTCTGTTAGAAAGCTTAAGGGAACCAAACATTGCACAACTTGACCAAAAAAAAAAAAAAAAAAGAGAGAGAATGAAAAAAGAAATATGCCATTGTTGTTCATTCTAATAGGGATTTCAGTGAACTTTGAGATATTGAGACATTGCACATTGGAATTACTTGGAAGCCTCATAATTTTGTGCTAGTTCACTCTACACTGTTTCAAACTTGTGATGTTTTAGCATGTCCTTTGTAAGTAATTAAACTTTGAGATTCCAATTCATTGTGAAGATGGAGTTCATCTTTTTAAGCTTACTAATGAATGAAAATCATGATCTTGAAGTGATACTTTAATTTTTGGAATAACATGAACTATGCAAGATGTTTGTGGGTAACATTTCTGGAAGACCCTCACGAGACTCCACTCATTCTCTAGGGAATTCTTAGGGGTTTAAAAGGCTTGTTGCGTACGCTAAATGTAATCGTGCATCCCACGAAAGATGGACTTATCCTTTAGTTTTCTGTTTTTCCATTTAGTCTTTAATTTTGTATTACTAAGGGACTAGCAATATGTAAGTTTTGGTGTTAAGTGCTAAAATATTCATATTTTTAGCCCTTAACTTACATGTGTTGATCCTTTAGTTTTAGTTAACGTATGTCATTTTAGTTCTTTTATGTGTTTTCCTTGTTTTTATAGGTCCTTGGAAAAAAAAAAGAACCAAACTCAGAAGTTTCGGACTTAAAAGAGCTAATTTGGGGAAATTGGAGGCTCTGGTAGTGCGATCGATCGCAATGGAGCTCACTACAAGCAATGACCACAAGCAGAAGGCACCAACGATCAAGCGCCTAGAACAAAGAGGACCGATCGCAGGATCGATCGCAGACTTGCAATCAATTGCACACGGGCTGCGATCGAGCGCACCCATGCGTGATGGGCAAGTCAGCCGCCAGCCTTAATATGGAAAGTGCAATTTCTAGGGTTTTGTAACTTAGTGCGAACTAGGGCTCAAACCCTACGATTTTTAGGGTTTCTAGAGTATTCTTAAGGCTTATAAATAGACCCTTAAACCTCTAGAATAGACACACAATTTCCAAGGAGAAGAATTGGAGCTCTTCAAGTTCATGTTTCTGGTTTATTCTTTTCCTTTCTTTTTATTTTATGAAGATGTTTAACACCAAACTTATGTGTAACTAATTTACTTAGTAGGGCTAGATTGAAGCCCTAGTTATGTTTAGTTAATATTCAATATTGGCCCCTTTGTGATGATCATGTTATGATATTTAACTTGATTAATTTCTGCTTTCATGAATTCCTCATATGTGTGTGCCTGATCAACATATGCATGTGGTATCGACTAGTTAGTTAAATCAATTTGGATGACCGAGTCCTGGGCTTAAGAAAAGTAACAATAGAAATCCACATCGGGTTTTTGGGTTAATCAACATGGGGAACCGGGAGTAGACACCCATGCCCTAGGCCTCATGTGTTTGTCGATTTCCACAAATTCATGCTTTCTTAAAGAACAACTTAGTAGACACCCATGCTAAATCCTTTAAGAAAGAAAAGAATTAGAGTAGACACCCATGCCTAATTCGTTGCTTAGGGAAATCAATAGCTTAAGGAGTAGACACCCATACCCTTAAGTTGACAAACATTAAGTATGCATGACATGATCAAAGCATTGGCATATTGATCTATTATCTAAATATAATTAGTGGTGGATATCAAAGCCCTACCTTTTTATTATTATCAAATCAAAATTCAATCTTTGTTTTGTTTAACTTAAGGAATTTATTTTAAGCAAAATTTAGCAATCCTCGTGGGAATGACCCCGTACTTGCATCATATACTACTATGTCGACCTCGTGCACTTGTGGGTTGAATCTTCTCTGTGCATCCCTAGTTGGCTTTGCTTCGTCCTCAAGGAAGATTTGATGCATGCACTTGGCTGGACTTATTCCCTTGATGTCAGCAATAGTCCACCCCAAAGCAGTTTTATGTTCTCTAAGAACTCTCAATAGCTTTTCTTCTTCTCCACAACTCAGATTTGCTGCAATTATGACCGGTAGTGTCTTGTTTTCTCCTAAGTAGGCATATGTTAGGTGTTCTAGCAATTGCTTCAATTCCAACCTTGGTGCCCGGACAATAGAAGGGACAAGAGAAGTATTAGTAGGCTTAAGAATCTCAAAGGGAGGAGTGTACTTACTTGAAAGTTTTGGAGAGGCCTCAAGGAGGTGCATGGTTTCAATGATGTCATCAGTAACATCTTTAGGTTTTGGCTCAATGTGCTGCCTTGTGAAACTATGGGTGAGGGTGGCCTCCAATGGATCTTTATGTTGGTCCTGCAAGACTGGCTCACTAACACCTTGAATCATACAAACATCAAAACACTCTAAATCATCATGAGGTAATTTCATTGCAACAAATATTTTGAACTCTATTGTCTCACCATTCACCTTCATACTCACAGTACCCTTTTTCACACCTATTGTAGTATCAGCAGTTCTCATAAAGGGTCTTCCTAAGATAATAGGTAAAGGTGATGGCATTGGAGATTCTTCCACATCTAATACAATGAAATCAACAAGTAAAATAAATGTACTTACCTTTACCAAAAGATCCTCAAGTATACCTCTTGGTCTTTTGATGCTTTTGTCTGCCAATTGTAAAGTGATTGAGGTTGGTTGTAGCTCCCCCAAACCCAGCTTTTCATATACAGTGTAAGGCAGCAAATTGACCCCTGCTCCCAGATCCAGCAATGCATGCTCGAAGAGATGGTCTCCTATCTTGCAAGAAAAGGTAAAACTACCCAGATCTGTTAGCTTTGGTGGTAATTTCCTTAACAAAACTGCACTTGCCTCCTTTGTTAAGGCCACTGTCTCATGCTCCTAAAACTTCCTTTGATTAGTACAACAATCCTTTAAAAATTTAGCATATGAAGGAATCTGTTTAATTGCATCTAATAAAGGAATGTTAATCTCCACTTTCCTCAAGCTTTCAAAAATGTCAATGAGTTGTCTTTCTTTCTTTGGCTTTACTAAACTTTGAGGGAAGGGCGGCACATTCACCTTCTCCATTTTACTTACCTTGGATGTTGAGGCTTTATCTGGAGATGCTTGAGGTGTCTCTTCAGTTCCTATGACCTTGCCATTTCTGAGAATTGTGACTGCTTTCAGCTGCTGGTGACCCCCTTGATTGGGTATTGTTTGGGATGAAAATTCACCATGCTTTCTTTCACTCAGCTCCTTTGCCATTTACCCCATTTGTACTTCCAGTCTTTGGATAGCTTGCTCGGTCCTTTGAATGGACTGCTCATGCTTAGCATTGGTTTGTTGTTGCACACTCACAAATTGATGTACAATACTCTCCAGGTCATTCTTCTTCTGCTCCTGAACTAGTTGGACTGCTTGTTGGGGACCCCTTTGCTGTCCTTGATTGTTACTCCATGAGAAATTGGGGTGGTTGCGCCACCCTGGATTGTAGGTGTTGGAGTATGGATTGTTCTTGAGGGGGTAATTGTTTTGTCCCACGTAATTCGCCTCTTCTAGATCTGCAAATGGAGATAAATGACACATCTCAATGGTGTGATCAAAATGAGAACATATTGCACATACCTGGATTGGTATGTCCTGTTGAATAGGTGAGATGTTCTGAGTAGTCATGGCTTTGACAATCATATCCAGCTTTCTTTCCATAGCAGCCATCTGATTTGGAGATCCACCATTGAGCTTCACTTCATACATGCCTTTACTTTTTACTCCTCGCATCCCTCCAGAGCAGAATTGTTGGGAATGGTCACTTAGTGTTTCGAAGAGCTCCATGGCTTCCTCACTGCTCTTTTCCATAAGTGCTACTCTACAAGCTGAATCAACCATCCCTTTGTTAGTATCATCTAAGCCTTCATAAAAAATTTGTACCTGATCATCTTGTGGGATGTTGTGATGTGGGCACTTTAGAAGCAATGAGTTGAAGTGGTCCCATGCTTCAGAGAAAAGATCTCCATCTCTTTGTTGGAACATTTGAAGTTTCCTTTTAAGCTGTCTTGTCTTTTGAGCTTGGAAGAACTTCTTCAGGAACTTGGAGGCTAATTCCTCACAAGTATGGATGGAATCTGCAGGCAAAGAATTATTCCACAGTTTAGCATTATCTTTCAAAGAGAAAGGAAAGAGGACTAACCTGAGTCTCTCCGAAGTTAGGCCTTGGATGTGCTGCAGCTTGCATAGATCAAAGAACTCCTTAAGATGCAAGTTAGGATCCTCAGTTACTGTGCCCCTGAAGTTAGTCAATACATTGAGTATCTGAGGAGAAATATAATAATTGCCTTCCACCTCTGATTGATATGCTATGCATGATGGCTGGTTGAGGTTTGTTGGGATGAAATCCTGTTTCATCGGTCTTCGCACTGGTGGTGGATTCGCCTCTAGTGGTCATGGCACTATTGGTGGGTTCTCTTGCAAATCTTCCATTGTGTTCTCAACATCTTCCTCTTCTTCTTTGTCTCTAGGTCTTTGTCAAATTGTCCGCTCAATTTCGGGATCGAGTGAAAAGACGGTTGAATCTAAAGATCAACGACCCTGCATAAATTGAATTGCCTTTGCAGGTCAAAGCAGCTTTAGTGCTGCTTTTCTGGATGCTCCCTGGAACTGCACTTGATCGCAGGTTAGTGCGCTCGATTGCACTCGGCTACCGCTTGATCGCAGTAACAGAATGCTATCTCGCAAAATTGAAACACAACAAAAAATTGAAAAATTAAGAAAAACATAAAATATTTATGATTTTTGGTAAAAACAAAATTAAAAATTAAAATAACACAACTGAAGGAAAGTAATCCTAAACAAAATTTGCTACAATCCCCGAAAACGGCGCCAAAAAATTGTTGTTCAAATATCTACCTAAATTAATAGGCAAATAGTTGTACGTTTTACCCGTGAGTGTACAATGTCAACATAGTAGTATATGATGCAAGTACGAGATCATTCCCATGAGGATTGCTAAATTTTGCTTAAAATAAATTCCAAAAGTAAAATAAAACAAGGTTTGAATTTGAGTTGAGGATAATAAAAAGGCAGGGCTTTGATATCCACCACTAATTATAGTTAGATAATATAACAATATGGCAATGTTTTGATCATGTTATGTATATCTAATGTTTGTCAACCTAAGGGCATGGGTGTATACTCCTTAAGCTATAGATTTTCCTAAACAACGAGTTAGGCATGAGTGTATACTTTAACTCTTTTCTTTCTTAAAGGATTTAGCATGGGTGTATACTAAGTTTTTCTTTAAGAAAGCATAATTATGTGGAAATCGACAAACACATGAGGCCTAGGGCATGGGTGTATAATCCCGGTTCCCCATGTTGATTAACCCAAGAACCCGGTGTGGATTTCTTTTGTTACTTTTATTAAACCCCAAGACTCGGTCAACCAAATTGATTTATCTAACTAATTTGTACCACATGCATTTGTTGATCAAGCACACACATATGAGGAATTCATGAAAGCAAGAATTAATCAAGTTAAACATTACAGCATGATCATCACAAAGGAGCCAATATTGAATATTAACTAAACATAATTAGGGTAGCCCTACTAAGTAAATTAGTTACACATGAGTTTGGTGTTAAACATCTTCATAAAATAAAAATAAAGGAAAAGAATAAACCTGGAACTTGAACTTGAAGAGCTACAATTCTTCTCCTTGGAAATTGTGTGTCTATTTTAGAGATTTAAGGGTCTATTTATAAGCCTTAGAAATACTCTAGAAACCATAAATATCGTGAGGTTTGAGCCCTAATTCACACTAAGTTACGAAACCCTAGAAATTACACTTTCCATATAAAGGCTGGCGGCTGACTTGCTCATCAAGCACGGGTGCGCTCGATTGCAGCCCGTGTGCGATTGATCGTAGGACTGCGATCGATCTTGTTGTGCTGGGCGCTCGATCGCAGGTGCCTTGCGTTCGTGACCTTCGCCTGTAGTGCGCTTGATCGCAGCTCCCCTACGATCGATCGCACTACCAGAGCCTCCAATATTCTTCAAAATCGCTATTTAAGTATGAAACTTCTAAGATTGCTTCCTTTTCTTCGAAGGACCTACAAAAACAAAGAAGACACATAAAAGAACTAAAATGGCATAAATTAACCAAAACTAAAAGATTAACACATGTAAGTTAAGGGTTAGAATATGAATATTTTAGCACTTAACATTCCCCATATGAATATGCTTGATCTTCATATGCATGTGGTGTGGATTTGCTATTTATAACAATTTGGATGACCAAGTCCTGGGCATATTAGAGAGACAAAAGAACCCCATGAGATATTGCTAGTCCCTTAGCAATGCCCACCTAAATTAATAGGCAAATATTTGGTACGTTTTAACTCGCAAGTGCAGAAGATCAAGCGATAGTATTGTGCCGCAAATACGAGATCATTCCCACGAGGATTGTTGATTTTGTTTAAAATTGCTTTTCTAAATTAAAATACCAAAGTCTCACGAAATCGATATTATGAAAAGAAATAAAGATAAATGAAAGTGTTAGGGGTTCGATATCCACCACTAATCAGACTAATTAAAATAACAATATGCCAATGCGCCAATCATACCAGTATATTTAATGTTTGCCAACCTAAGGGCATGAGAAGGAAAAGGAGTCTTGGCCACATCTGACTGTTGTCCAGCACCCGAGTGCGCTCGATCCTAGCCAGCATGTGCTCGAGCGCGTGTCTGCGTTTGATCGTAGTTCTTCTGTACTCAATTATAGTTGCGATTGATGCTTCTCTTGTGCATGTGAACACAAGCCTACACTCGCTCCTTGGCTTGGGGTGCTCAAGCATTGCAGTTGAATGCTTCCTCTTGTCCTTTATGCTCGAACTTTCCAGAAATGTTTCCTTTTCTTCCAAAAACCTATAAAACACAGAAAACACAAAAAGGAAATAAAATAGCACAAAATAACAAAACTAATAAATTAACAAATGTAAACTAAGGGGCTAAAATACGAATATTTTAGTACTTAACACATTTCAAACTTACATATTGCTAGTCCCTTAGCAATACGAAACTAAAAACAAAATGAAAAACAGCAAACAAATAGATAAATCCATTTTTTGTGGGATGTACAATTGCATTTAGCGTATGCAACAAGCCTTTTAAACCCGTAGGCAATCCCAAAAGGATGAGTGAAGTCTTGTAAGGGCTTTCCAGGAATGTTACCCACAAACATTATGCAAAGTTCATGTTAAAAAGATAAACTCCATCTTCTCAATGAATTGAAATTTTAGAGTCTAATTACTTACAAAAGCCAGGCTAAGGCATCACAAGTTCAAAACAGTGTAAGGTGAACTTAGCACATAAATATGAAGCTTCCTCTTAATTCCAGTGTGCAATGTCCCAATATCTCAAACTTCACTGAAACCCCAATTAAAATGAATAACTATGGCATAACTTTTTTTTTTTTTTTTTTTTTTCTTTTTCTTCTTGGTCAGGCTGTGCAATGTTTTGTTCCCTTAACCTTTATAATTGACCCATGTAACAAGTGTTGAGCCAATGACTCACAAACCAGATGGTTTTAGGGCATTAGGTGTAAAGACAACCCTAAGGACTTACTAACTCAAGTCAAAAAGGCTATGAAACCAAACTAACCATAACATTAACCAAATCAAAATTCTTCACCTTTTGACATGAACACTCATTGCTTAATGAGGCAAGAGGTTCGGTTACTTAGTGAAAAGCTTATAAATGATTTTTTTTTTTTTTTGGTAAATTATGCCAAAGTATCCAACCAATAAGTCATCCAGTTTCACCCAAGACATTAAAACATGCACATCAGACTCTCATGACATACTCCACTTACTATGTGCTAATGTGCTTGTGTCAGATCAGATCAAACAAGTGAATTCTCAGATGCCTAAAGCAAGTAACCAAACTGAAAAACTCTATCATCAGATCATGTGTTCAAAATCTTATTCTCACCAATGAAAATCAAATCACAATTTTTTTTTTTTTTTTGGATCAACCAAAATTTTAAGACAAAACATGAACATGCATTATTTTTTTTTTTCAAAAATGGGATAAAGTGTGTGTAAAGTGTCTCCCATACCCCCAAACTTAAATTACACATAGCCCTCAATGTGTATATAGCATGGAAAGATCTTACCCGAGAGATGGGAAAACTGGCTGGAATAGGTATAGCTCCCAGCATACCCCCAAACTTGAATGCAAGTACACTTGTTCCTGAAATCAAAACACCAAAACAAATGGAAAACAAAAAGAACTAAAAAAATAAACACAAAAACAAAAATAGAAAGGATATGCTATTGGGTGCCTCCCATGAGCGCTAAGTTTAATGTCTTCTGCCAGACTGTTGTCCTCCTCTCACTACTGTCCCGCTAATCTTTGATCGGTCAAGAAATTGATCTCTGATGCCCCCTTCTTTGATCTGCTAGGAAATTTTTCTCCCACGCCTCCCTTCATTGATTTGCCAACTCAAACTGGAGGAACGACAATCTTGACCCGGGCTCTAGATATCTAATAAGTGCTAAAATATATGTATTTTAGCCCCTTAATTTATATTTGTTGATTCCTTAGTTTTGTTAGTTTGTGCAATTTTATTTCCTATTTGTATTTTCTTTGTTTTATAGGTTTTTGGAAGAAAAGGAAACATTTCTGGAAGTATCGGACTTAAAGAGCAAATTTGGGAAAAGCTAGAGGTTCTGATAATGCGATCGATCGCACTAAACCTGTGCTCGATCACACTTCCAGAGAGGTCAAAGCCAAGATGCGAGCGAAGCCTTGCACTCATGCGCACAAGAAGAAGGCTTGATCGCAGACCTGCGATCGAGCGCACACGGGGCTGCGATCGAGCACACTCGTATGTGATGAGCAAGTCAGCAGTTGCCCTATTCCGGAAAGTGCCATTTTTCACCCCAACTAGGGTTTTCAAAACCCTAGGCGAACTGGGACACAAACCTACAATTTTTAGGGTTTCTAGAGTGTTCCTAAAGCCTATAAATAGACCCTTAAGCTTATAGAATAGACACACAATTTCTAGGAAAAGAATTGGAGGCTCTTCAAGGTCAAGTTTTCATGTTTATTCTTTTCCTTTCTATTTTATATTATGAAGATGTTTAACATCAAACTCATGTGGAACTAAACTCGTTAATAGGGATAGATTGAAGCCCTAATTATATTTATTTGATATTTCAATATTGGCGCCTTTGTGATAATAATGTTGTGATGTTTAAATAGATTAATTCCTGTTTTGTTGAATTCCTCATATGTGTGTGACAGGCCATTATATGCGTGTGGTATTGAGTTAGTTAAGTCAATTTGGATGATCAAGTCCTGGGCTTAATAGAGTAACAAAAGAATTTCCTCACGTGTTTTTAGGTTAATCAACATGGAAAACCGTGAGTAGACACCCATGCCCTAGGTTCCATGTGTTTGTCAATTTTCATAGATTTATGCTTTCTTAAATAACAACTTAGTATACACCTATCCTAAATCCTTTAAGAAAGAAAAGAGTTGGAGTATACGCCCATGCCTAATTCATTGCTTAGGAAAATCTATACCTTAAGGAGTATACACCCATGCTCTTAGGTTGGCAAACATTAGGTATTCATAATATGATTAGAGCATTGGCATATTGTTATATTATGTGAGCATGATTAGTGATGGATATCAAAGTCCTACTTTATCTTTATTAACTCAAAAATTAATCTTTGGTCTGTTTTAATTACATAATTTATTTTAAGCATAATTTACGGCAATCCTCGTGAGAATGATGTCGTACTTGCACCCTATACTACTATTTTGATCTTGTGCACATACGAGTTAAACGTACATTTATTTGTCTATTAATTTAGGTGGATATTTGCACAACAAGTTTATGGCGCCTGTAACGACCTATATTTTAAAACTCTTATTTAAATAATATTACATAGATTAAAAATATAATCGATAAATTAGAACGATGATATGTGGATTAATGATATTAAATAAATATTTAGTGTTAAAGTTATATTACATTGATTTTTGACCTCTTATGTATATTACTTCAATTCTAAAATTTAGCTCCACTAATATGTTTATGGGCATAATTAAACCCAATTTAGTAAATAAGTTATTTATATTGGCATTTAGTGAAGTCATAAATTAATTTGAAGCTTTTCAGTTTTTAGCCTAAAAAGTTGTGTCTTAATTTTCATACTGTCTAAATGAGATTAAAACTGCAAAAGAAAGATAACAAGGCTAGCCACCTTTGTTGAAAGCTTAAAGTCTTATAGTAATAAGCGTTATAGTAAATATCATGATTACAATAATTTAATAAGGCAAGTGGTCAAGTGGGAATGCAAATAGTTAAAGCCTAAGTTGAATCGGAAACTTTGTATAGGCCAAAAATAGGCCCAACGAACTCGGATGAAGTCGAACCAAAAATATAAAATGTTTATCTCGGAGTCCTCTATCTACTCTCAAAAATTTCATGTCAATCGGAGTACGTTTGGACATTGAAAAATGGATTGGGATACACTGCCCTCATTTTGGACGAAAATACTATTTGGTATAGAGCATGAAATATGGACTAGGTTCATTCTTTTGGTTAAATACATCTTAACCCTTAGATCAAATGTGTAAAAATAAATCCTAGCCATTCATTCTCTTATAAATAGAGCCTAGCTAAAGTCACTTTCACTTGAGTTTTTACAGTCTTAGAAAAAGTAAAATTGTTTGCTCCTCCTTTCATTTTATTTCTTAGTTCTAGTCAAATACCATATAGCTTAGATCTTTCTTGTAGTGTTCAAGTGTTTTTCTAAACTAGCTACCTAGAGAAGATTTGGTGGAGTTTTACTTCTAAGGATTATTGGGTAAGTGTTTCTTGTATAAATATCATGATTTATTGCTTGTATCACTTGTTCTCATTTAATTGTTTAAAGACCCAATAAATGTATAATGTAAAATAAAGTAATATATACAAGTGAATTAATAATAATGAGTTAGTGGACAAAATCAATTAAGGACTTATAATATTATCTATATATTATTTACTTTACAATATTTACATTCAGTCATTTCTTTTATTGTCATTTAAATTTTAGTTCATATTTTTTGCGGTAAGGACCATTGGTCTCATCTCCGAAATATGAATTCAGTATTTACATTCAGTCATTTCTTTTATTGTCATTTAAATTTTGATTCATACTTTGGTAGGTATGGACCATTGGTCTCATCTCCAAAAATATGAGTCATGCTTTATATATATTATTTATAATACTAATTTGTATTTAGTGATACTGGCCATTAGCCTCGTTACCAAAAATGAACTCAGGCATAAAGCTAGTTATAAGTGACTATCTTAAATTAATATAATAAAATGAGTAAGTAAAGATGAAGTGATGGATAATAAATAAATATAAAAAGATGAGGGTCTTTAAACAATGATATTATTGGAGAATGAACTAAGTATTGTTTGTATGCATGTATTATATGTAGAAGTGGAGCAGAATACTACACTAAGGAGAGTAAGTATGGATATAATTACTGAGTACTAGCTTTGTTTTATTGTTATAGGAATTCTTATTTTGTCTTATGAATATAATTTTGCAATACAATTGCTGCATAATGTGTCTAATAAAATGGGCTGATAAGATAGCCACCTTAAGAACAAGCTGGGTGGATTGCCGTGAGGAACTGTCGGTATCTCAGTGGATGGGGGTATATAACCGTCCAACAGGCCTAATATATAACTAAGCTGGGGCGGTGTAGTTGCCACCACCAAACAGGTAAACCTCTAAACTGTGAGGGACATAACGGACGTAAGTGGGTTGAGAGCTCATGACAAGAGGTCTGAAGAAAGATTGTCATAAAACACAAACTAATCTATCATTACGCTACATTCAGAACTCATTCATTATTATATATTTTAGTCTTTAATCTTACTTGTTCAAACTAGTCTTTTTAGTCTTTGTTTCTAGGAAAATAGATTACTCACTTGTTTGCCTATGTAAATATGATAACGTCATCTTTACATAGATCTTGATACAGAAATAAAAAATGAGGACGATGGTCCTTTTACTAGTTTTGATGGTTGATAGACCATCTACTGCAGGATTGATGCTTACTCTATGGAGCAAGACTCATTTATGTTAATCGCTTTTATTACGTATGGTGATGTGTGTGAACTTAATTAATATTACAATAGTAATTTAGGTGCCGTCTATGGAATATATTTGGTACACCTAATGTGTACATATGTTGTAATGAAAACCATGTTTCTATTTTATATCACCTCGAGGTATTTCAGTCAACTCAATGGTGTTGTGTAAGTTATTCCTAGGTCATAGAAAAAGAAAAAAAATATATATACATACTCCGCTGTAAGATTGTATTTTCTAAAGTTGCAGCGTCACGACTTCGATATTTGCTAGCTCATATATTGGGGCGTTACAACGCCGTTGCCGGGGATTGTGTCAAATTTCGTTTAGAATTATTTTCCTTAGTTAATTTTATTCTCTTTTAATTCATTTTATTTCTAGTTTCCACAATTTCTGTTCTGTTCTCCAGAGGTGCACTCGATCGCCCATCCAAGGGGATCGAGCGCATCAATGCGATCAATCTCACATCCGGACAGCAACACAGAAACTGTTTTAATTATAGATCTGATTTTTTTTCCTTTTTTGCAGGGTCATTCAAGTTTACATCCTCGTAAGTTTTATTTTTAATTTTGTTTTTTATTTCCCTTTTAATTTTAACTTCTTTTTGTTATTTTTTTTTTTGTTTTCACACATGTGAGTAAGCATTCTGTCACCCCATGGACCATGTTCATATTGACATAATCCTTATCACCATGTTAGAGAATGTCTTTCAACAAGACAATTTTCTAACTATTCTTATGGAAATATGAATACATCATTCTCTAGACCGGGGGAAGATAGCTATTTTGATTCCTATAACCCAGCATGGAGCCAACAGTCCAATATCTCGTGGCAAGTTCAAGCCCTTGAAAATCATGCTCCACAAGTTCATGAACTGCACCATCAATCATATCCGTTGTTCTATGATCATTCATATTCCTCTCAATCAGCTCCACAACAACAATATCAGGCTGAACCACCTCCTCCAAAGGTTTCTAAAAAGTTATTAGATAAGATCAGAGTGTTGACCAATAGTACACAGCAAGTAATTGAGATAGTAGAGGCCCACCCCAAACAAGAAGTTGATATCCTCAACAAAAAAGAAGAAGAAGAGTGCCAAAGTCAGTCGGTGACCACTCCTCATGGACATTGAATGGAGGAAGAGAGTATTTGCTGTCATGAAGATGAGCCATATCCACAATTCTATGGTCAATCATATTCCTGTCTTAGTCCCAATCTGCGGCAATCCATTTTCAACATAGTAGCTCATGAAAAGGAGCCATCTCCCATCAATTGGTCTCAACATTACCAGAGAGGAGCCATCTCCAATTGATTGGCCTCAACAATACCAAGAAGAAGAGTGCCAAAGTCAATTGGAAACCAATTTTAAAAGGCACTACATGGAGGATGAGTGTACCTACTATCATGAGCAATCTGTCACATTGAGGAGCAAAGAAGTGGTTGAAAGTAAAGAGGAAGAGAGGAAGGAGGAGCAAATTGAGGTTCCACAAGAACGACATCGGGAAAAAGAAGAGAGCACTGAAAATTCTTCAACATTAGCTCTTATTCCCGAAGTACCATGAGTCCAAGAGAGAAGTCTATTAGAGCTACCAAATGAGCAAATTGAGGACATCAAGATAGAAAAGCTCCCTGAGTCTTCCTCTTATTTTATTCCAGTTCATGATTCCCTTCCGGATGAGAAACTATTTGAGAAAATTCAGAGTGGTCCAACCCGATCTACAGAAAATTGGAATTACCTTTCTGTTGGTAAAATTCATTCTTTTTGGTCAAAGAGAAGAAAATACTGGTGCTTCAAGTTTAAACTTAAAGGTCAAAAAGCACTAAGAACTTTAGTGATGAGGATTCTGTGAGCTTAGCGGATCCCCTATATTTTGACTAAATGAGTCAGCTCCACAGGTTCGAGCGCAGGCCCTATGCACTCAAATCTTTTTTCAGGCCGAGGTTCATGATCTCCATCCAGTTTTTATCTTTTCCATTGTTGTTTCATGTTCATTCTTTGATTATATTTTTACAGCAATGTGTTACACTTGATTGATATTTGGTTGGAGTATCATTTATCTGTTTAATTTTACTGTATTGTTAATTTTTAGTTGTTTTTTATTTTCCTTTAGTTATTAGTTGAATTCTATTTTTATTTATTTTGTTCTTTCCTCTCCTATTGAGTTGTTGTTTATGTTCTGCAAGTACGATCAAGCGCACCCAGTTTTGCATTCATGCGCATTACCATTGTGCACCCCTCCGCGCCCAAGCGCAGCACCATCACACACACTCTTGCACAAGTGTGGTCGAGCGCACTTCATAGTGCGAACGAGTGCACTCGACCATAGGCTCACATGACCTATTTTTAAGTTACACGTTCCCTTCCCCCTTCACCTTCTCCCATGCGACGTGATACACACTACCACTGCCCCATTTTTCTCTGTTTTTGACAAGCACAACCTGTAGCCATGGATTTTGCTTTGTCTTCTGTGTTGGGTTTGCTATTTTTGCAGGCAATTGAGCTTTTATTTTACGGTGGTTTGGCATCACTCATTCTGGAAGCTGCACACTAAGTGTTTGATAAAAGTCCTAAACCAACCTGCAAGATACCTAGAAATCGGGCTTCATCATCTTAAGCTTCCAAGGCCAAGGACACTTCATCCCAGCCCACTTTTCAGCAGAGGGAGCTCATTTTGAAGACTTTGATGACTTAACAAATTTTGAAGCTACTCAATGGGCTGTCAAAGAATTCAAAAGTCGTGGGTTGAAAAGGAATAAGTGTACTTGCATTCAAGTTTGGGGGTCTGCTATGAGCCATTCCAGTCCAGACAGTTTTCTCCATCTCCCAGGTGAGATCTTTTCATGTTATACACATATTGGGGACAATGTGTAATATAAGTTTGGGGGTATAGGGGACTGGGAGACACATTATACACACTTTATCCTTATTTTTGTTAATTTTTATAAAAAGAAAAAAGAGAAAAAAAGAAAAAAATGCATGTTCATGTTTGTCTTAAAATTTTGGTTGATCTAGAAGAATTGTGATTTGATTTCATTGGTGAGCTTAAAATTTTGAACACATGATCCGATGATAGAGTTTTTCAGTTTCGCTATTTGCTTTAGGCAGTTGAGAATTCACATGTTTGATCTAATCTTACACAAGCACATTAGCACATAATTTGTGGGGTATGACATGAAAGTCTGATGTGTGTGTTTCTATGTCTTGGGTGAAACTGGATAATTTATTAGATGGATACTTTGGCATATATATATATATATATTGGAATGAATATTGATTTGAGGTTATTATATCATGATGTTGATTATTTTATTGGGAGATTTAAGAGTTATGATAATTGATGATTGATTGATATAATTTGGAGTATGATTGTAATAATTGGTGATTGATTTTATGAGTGAGGAAATTTGTGGGATTCAGATTATTAAGGAACATTAGGTGAAAATAGTATTGGAGATTTTATTAGATGTGTTTTTAATAAATTGTAATGTTTGCCTTGGTGACCGTGTTGTATTGTAGTGGGAAAGAGAGAATTTCTTCTTTTTTTACTCCTCACGTACAACCCCATTATTTTTTCTTTTCTTTTCTTTTTCTTTCCTCCCTCTTGCCTATTTAAGTCACTCTTTCTTGCCTCAACCGAACCAGAGAAGAGGGAGAGTGAGAGATTGAGATAAGTCAGAGAAAGGGGATTGAGAGGAAGAAAGAAAGAGAGTTGGGCGAGAGAGAGAGAGAGAGAGATAGTGATTGGGAAATTTTGATTAAGGATTAACTGCAGCAGAATGAGTTTCAACAAGTAATTACCTTTGATGATTCATTCATGTAACCCACTGTAAGTATTCTTACTTACTGAGTATGATATTGATATTCAATAATATAGATCTTTATAGTTTTATTAAATATCTGACCTTTTGATATAATTGCTTCAACAGTGATTTATATTATTGTGAATCAATTGACTTATTACTTTACAGTTTTTTGTAGTGCTTGCAGGAATGGAAAGTCAAGGTAATTATGCAGTTGTGATTAGAGATTCATATTGAGATGTACAGAGATTCCAAGTTGGTTAAGTTTTGTCTAGAGTTTAGACTGTCGAATAGATTTGTATAAATGCCTTGTACGACATAGCTTTGGAAATTTTTGTATAAAGAAAAGTATTTTTAACGGTATTATTTTGTTTTGATAATTTTAGTTTTTCCGCTGTGTGAGATTATTTCAGCGTAACACTCGATTTTATTTACAAAGAAAAGAAAAGAAATATCGGGATGTTACACCTCATATGTGTGTGACT
This sequence comes from Corylus avellana, assembly GCF_901000735.1. Taxonomy (NCBI): domain Eukaryota; kingdom Viridiplantae; phylum Streptophyta; class Magnoliopsida; order Fagales; family Betulaceae; genus Corylus; species Corylus avellana. The sequence goes on along the minus strand of NC_081541.1, from coordinate 21,055,120 downwards.
AGCCATTATATGCATGTGGTATGGATTAGTTAGTTAAGTCAATTTGGATCATCGAGTCCTAGGCATAATAGAGTAACAAAAAAATTTTATCATGGGTTCGTGAGTTAATCAACATGGAAAACCGGGAGTATACATCCATGCCCTAGGTTCCATGTGTTTGTCGATTTTCATAGATTTATGCTTTCTTGAAGAACAACTTAGTATACACCCATGCTAAATCCTTTAAGAAAGAAAAGAGTTAGAGCATACACCCATGCCTAATTCGTTGCTTAGGAAAATCTATAGCTTAAGGAGTATACACCTATGCCCTTAGGTTGGCAAACATTAGGTATTCATAATATGATTAGAGCATTGGCATATTGTTATATTATGTGAGCATGATTTGTGGTGGACATCAAAGCCCTACCTTTATATTTATTAACTCAAAAATCAATCTTTGTTTTGTTTTAATTATAGAATTTATTTTAAGCATAATTTATGGCAATCCTCGTGGGAATGATCTCGTACTTGCACCCTATACTACTATTTTGATCTTGTACACTTGCGAGTTAAACGTACATTTATTTGCCTATTAATTTAGGTGGATATTTGCACAACAATATCTGAGATGATGACGCTTGAGTCCTAGGCATCTTGGAAGTTGGTTTGAGACTTTTATCTAGCACCTGGCATGCAGCTTCCAAAATGAGTGATGCCAAACCGCTATGGAATAAAGCCAACCCCGGCAAAATGAGCAAATCCAACCCAGAAAATAGAGCACAATCCTTAGCCACAAATTGTGCTTTTCTGAATAGCGAAAAATAGGGAAGAGATGGGGTGGAGTGTAGGGGCGGTGTATGGTGGTGTGGTGGGTTTATAATGTGGTGGGTGAGCTGGGCGGCTGGAAGTGTTCACGGTGTAGGGAGAAAACTGATGCGGGATGGAAACAATGACCTAAAAATGGGTCATGTGCGCTTCTGTTCGAGTGCACTCGATCGTACTGTTAGTGCGCTCGATTGTACTCATGTAGAATGTGTGTGCGTGTTTGGGTGGGTTGTGCACACAGGGCCGTACAGGCGGGAATGCACTCGAGCGCACAACTAGGTGCACTCGATCATACGTACAGAATCAAAAACCTAAAAATTCGCATGAGAAGAGACAACAGACAAAATAAAAACCTAACCACTATAAAACAAATCAAAATAAACAACAACCTAAAATTAAAACAGATAAATGATACTCCAACCACATATCAGACAAGTGCAACACATTGCTGAAAAAATATAATCAAAGAATGAACATGTAACGACAATGGAAAGGATAAACCTGGAAGGAGATCATAGTCCCTAGCTTGATGGAGGACTCAAGTGCATGGGCATACGCTCGAACCTATGGAATTGACTCAATTAGTCAAAATAAATGGGATCCACCAAGCCAACGGAATCCTCATCATGGAAGCCCTCAATGCTTTTTGACCTTTAAGTTTAAACTTGAAGCACTAGTCTTTTCTTCTCTTGGACCAAAGAGAATGAATTTTACCAACAAAAAGGTAATTCCAATTTTCTGTAGATTGGGGTAGACCACTCTGAGTCTTCTCAAACAGTTTCTCATTCAAAAGGGAATCAAGAACTGGAATAACATGAGGAGAATACTCAAGGACTTTTTCTATCTTGATGTCCTCAATTTGCTCATTTGGTAGCTCTAATAGACTTCTCTCCTAGACTCTTGGTACTTCTGGAATAAGAGCTGATGTTGAAGAAGACTTGATGCTCTCTTCTTTTTCCTGATGTGGTTCTTGTGGAACCTCAATTTGCTCCTCCTTCCTCTCTTCCTCTTGACTTTCAACCACTTCTTCGCTCCTTAATGTGATAGCTTGCTCATGATAGTAGGTACACTCATCCTCCATGTAGTGCCCATTAGGATTGGCTACCAACTGACTTTGACATTCTTCTTCCTGGTATTGTTGATGCCAATAGATGGGAGGTGACTCCTCTTCATGATATTGTCGAGACCAATTGATGGGAGACTGACTTTGGCATTCTTCTTCTTTGACGGTATCTGATATTTGCTTGAGGTGATCCTCTATCTTGGCAAAGGTAGATTGCAGTGTATTATTGATCGCTTGCAATGAATCATTGGCAACCACTCTAATGATATCTAACAATTCTTCAGATATCTCAGGCAAAGGTGGTACAACCTGACATTATTGTTGTGGAGATGATTGAGAGGAATATGAATGATCATAGAACTACGGATATGATTGATGGTGCAGTTCATGAAATTGTGAGCATGATTTTTAGGAGATTGAGCTTGCCACGAGAAATTAGACTGTTGGCTCCATGACGGGTTATAGGAATCAGAATAGCCATCGTCCCCCGGTCTAGAGAATGATGTGTTCATATGCCCATAAGAATAGTTACAAAATTGTATTGTTGAAGGACAATCTCTAATCTGGTGAAAAGGGTTATGGCAATATGAACATGGTTCATGGGGTGTTGGAATGTTTCCCCACATGTGAACAAAAATAAAATAACACAAAGAAGTTAAAATTAAAAGGGAAATCAAAACAAAATTTAAAATAAAGACTTACGAAGATGTAGGCTCAAATGACCCTGCATGAAAAGAAAAAAAGTATATCAAATCCGTAATTAAAAAAGTTAAGTGCTGCTCTCTGGATGTGCGATCGATCGCACTGGTGCGCTCTATCGCCTTGGAATGAGCACTCGAGCGCACCTCTAGACAGCATAGGAACTGCGGATAACCAAAAAACAAAAAAATAAAACAAAATAAAATAAACTAGGAAAAAAAATTCTGAACAAAATTAAACAATCCCCAGCAACGGCGCCAAAAACTTGTTGTGCCAAATACCCACCTAAATTAATAGGCGAATATTTGGTACGTTTTAACTCGCAAGTGCAGAAAATCAAACGATAGTATAGTGCGGCAAATACGAGACCATTCCCACGAGGATTGTTGATTTTGTTTAGAATTGTTTTCTAAATTAAAATACCAAAATTGTCATGAAATTGATATTATGAAAAGAAATAAAGATAAATGAAAGCATTAGGGATTCGATATCTACCACTAATCAGATTAATTAAGATAACAATACGCCAATCATAACAATACGCCAATCATACCGGTATATTTAATGTTTGCCAACCTAAGGGCATGGGTGTATACTCCTTAAGCTATTGATCTCCTTAAGCAACGAATTAGGCATGGGTGTATACTCTAACTCTTTTCTTTCTTAAAGGATTTAGTATGGGTGTACACTAAGTTGTTCTTTAAGAAAGCATAAATCTACAAATCGACAAACACGTGAGGCCTAGGGCATGGAGTGTATACTCTTGGTTCCCTAGGTTGATTACCCCAAGAACTCGCAAAAGATATCTTTTGTCACTCTATTAAGCTTAGGACTCGGTCATCCAAATTGACGTAAATAACTAATCCATACCACATGCATATGCTAATCGAACACATTCATATGAGGAATCCAATTAAGCAGGAAATAATCAAGTTAAATACACCAAAATATAATTGTAGCATAGGCGCCAATATGAAAATCCTAAAAATCCATGATTAGGGCTTCAATCTAGCCCCTAACTAAGAGTTAGTTACACATAATGAAAATAAATACTAAAAATAAAAGGGAAAGAAGAAACCGAAAAGCTACTGAAGTAGCCTCCAAATTCTCCTCTCTGAAGTTGTGTCTGGAATTGTGAGGCTTAGAGGTCTATTTATAGGCTTAGGAAAACCCTAGAAGCCTTAGGAATCCTAGAAAAATTGTAGGTTTAAGTCCTAGTTCAACTAGAGTTTGGAAAACCTAGTTTGGGAAGGAAAAGGAGTCTTGGCCGCATCTGACTATTGTCCAACGCTCGATCCTAGCCCGTATGTGTTCAATAGTAGTTCCTCTGTGCTCGATCGCAGTTGCAATCGATGCTTCTCTTGTGCGCGCGAATGCAAGCCTGCGCTCGCTCCTTGAATGGCGTGCTCAAGCATTGATGTGCTCGAGCCTAGGTGTAGTGCGCTCGAGTGCACTACACCTGAATGCTTCCTCTTGATCCAAGGCTTCTAGCTTTTTCCGAATTTTATCCTTTATGCTCGATCTTTCCATAAATGCTTAATTTTCTTCCAAAAACCTATAAAACACAGAAAACACAAAAAGAAAATAAAATAGCACAAAATAACAAAACTAAGAAATTTACAAATGTAAATTAAGGGGCTAAAATATAGATATCTAAGCACTTAACAATCAACATGGAGAACCAGGAGTAGATACCCTGCCCTAGGCTTCATGTGTTTGTTGATTTCCATAGATTTATGCTTTCTTGAAGAACAGCTTAGTATCATGCTAAATCTTTTGAGAGAGAAAAGAATTAGAATAAATACCATGTCTAATTCGTTGCTTAGGGAGATCAATAACTTAAGAAGTAGATACCATGCCCTTAGGTTGGCAAACATTAAGTATATCGATATGGTTGTTAGCATTGGCATATTGTTTGTCTTAATTGAGTATGATTAGCAGTGGATGTCAAAACTCTACCCTTTTATTTTTATTCAATCCTTTATTACCCTTTCGTTCTTTTTATTTCAATTCAATATTTTTTTCTTGTTTAATTTCAGTTATTTATTTCGGAAAATATTTTAAGCATAATTTACACAATCCTCGTGGGAATGATCCCGTACTTGCTTTCTATACTATCGTTTTGATCTTGTGTACTTGTGAGTAAAACGTATAATTGTTTGCCTATTAATTTAGGTAGATAATTGCACGGCAAGTTTTTGGCGCCGTTGCTGGGGATTGCTTGAATTTTATTTAGAAGTTTTTTCTTAAAGCTTTTATTTAATTTTATATATATATATATATACTATTCCCCTAATATATATATATATATTTTCTGGTTTTCGTTCTATCTGCAGTAGTGCGATCAAGCGCGTAGGCTAGTGTGATTGAGCGCACATCCAGCCAACTGTACCGAAGCAATGCATTAAGGATTTGACGAGAAATATAATAACTGCTTTCCACCTCTAGTTGATATGCTATGCATGAGGGTTGATGGAGGTTTGCTAGAACGAATGCCTGTTCATCGGCCTCCTCACACGTGGTGGATTTGCCTCTAATGGTCTTGGTCCGATTGGATTCTCTTGCAAATCTTCCATCTCAATTTCTTCCTCTTCTTCTTTGTCTCTAAGTCGTTGTAGAATTGTCCGCTCAATTTCAAGATCGAGTGGAATAACGGTTGAGGCTTAAGATCGACGACCTTGCATCAACTGAATTGCTTCTTCAGTTAGGCAACTTCAGTGCTACTGGCCTAGATGCTCCCTGGAACTGCGCCCGATCGCAGGTTGGTGCGTTCGATTGCAGTGCGCTCGATCGCACTTGGCTGTCGATTGATCGCAATCATAGAATGCCAATCCGCAACCTGAAACAGAAAATAGAAAAGTTAGGGAAAATGAAAAAAATTTTTGATTTTTTTTTTTTTTGATAACAACTAAATTTAAAATTGAAAATTAAAATAACACAGCTAAAGAAAAATAAATCTAAACAAAATTCACCGCAATCCCCGACAACGGCGCCAAAACCTTGTTATGCTAAGTACTATCTAATTTAATAGATAATATTTAGTACATTTTAACTCGCAAGTGCACAAGATCAAAACAATAGTATAGTGCAGCAAGTACGAGGTCGATCCCACGAGGATTGTGATTTTATTTAGAATTGGGAAAAATATTAATTTGTCACTAAATTAATATTGTGAAAAAGAAATAAAAAGATATAAAGATAAATGAAAAGCTAAAGGTAGGGCTTTGATATCCACCACTAATCATACTTAGATAATATAACAATATGCCAATGCTTTGATTATATTATGCATATCTAATGTTTGTTAACCTAAGGGCATGACATATACTTCTTAAGCTATAAATTTCCCTAAGCAACGAGTTAGGCATGGCGTATACTCTAACTCTTTTCTTTTCTAAGGAATTTAGCATGGTGTATACTAAGTTGTTCCTTAGGAAAGCATATACTCTATGGAAATCGACAAACACACGAGGCCTAGGGCATAACATATACTCCCGGTTCCCCATGTTGATTAACCCAAGAACCCAGTGTAGATTGCTTTTGTTACTTATGTTAAACCTAGGACTCGGCCATCCAAATTGATTTAACTAACTAGTCCATACCACATGCATATGTTGATCAGGAACACACATATGAGGAATTCATGCAAGCAGGTATTAATCAAGTTAAATAGCACAACAAGATCATTACAAAGGCGCCAATATTGAAATATTAAATAAGCATAATTAGGGTTTCAATCTAGCCCTCCTTAAGAGTTAGTTACACAAAATAAAAATAAAAGAAAAGGAAAAAGTAAAGAAAGAACCGAAAACCGCTCCTAGAAGTAGCCACCAATTCCTCTCCTCAAAGTTGTCTCCTTCTAATTGTCTCTTGAATTGTGAGGCTTAGAGGTCTATTTATAGGGCTTAGGAGAGTCCTAGAAGCCCTAGTTGTAACGACCTAGATTTTAAAACTCTTATTTAAATAATATTAAATAGATTAAAAATATAATCGATAAATTAGAACAATGATATGTGGATTAATGATATTAAATAACTATTTAGTGTTAAAGGTATATTACATTGATTTTTGACCTCTTATGTATATTACTTCAATTCTAAAAATTTAGCTTCACTAATATGTTTATGGGCATAATCAAACCCAATCTAGTGAATAAATTATTTATATTGGTGTTTAGCGAAGTCATAAATTAATTTGAAGCTTTTCAGTTTTTTAGCCTAAAAAGCAGTGTCTTAATTTTCATACTGTCTAAATGAGATTAAAACTGCTAAAGAAAGATACCAAGGCTAGCCACCTTTGTTGAAAGCTTAAAGTCTTCTAGTAATGATGATTATAGTAAATATCATGATTATAATGATTTAATAAGGCAAGTGGCCAAGTGGGAATGCAAATAGTTAAAGCCTAAGTTGAATTGGAAACTTTGTATAGGCCAAAAATAGACTCAAACGAACTCGGATGAAGTCGAACCAAAAATATAAAATGTTTGTCTCGGAGTCCTCTATCTACTCTCAAAATTTCATGTCAATCGGAGTACGTTTGGACATTGAAAAATGGATCGGGATACACTGCCATCATTTTGGACGAAAATTCTAATTGGTATAGAGTATGAAATATGGACTAGGTTCATTCTTTTGCTTAAATACATCTCAACCCTTAGATCAAAGGTTTAAAAAATAGATCCTAACCATTCATTCTCTTATAAATAGAGCCTAAGCTATAGTCACTTTCACTTGCTTTTTATTTACAATCTTAGAACAAGTAAAATTGTTTACTCCTCCTTTCATTTTTACTTCTAGTCAAAATACCATATAGCCTAAGATCTTTCTTGTAGTGTTCAAGCGTTTTTCTAAAACTAGCTACCTAGAGAAGATTTGGTGGAGTTTTACTTCTAAAGGATTATTGGAAGTGGAGCAGAATACTACACTAAGGAGCGTAAGTATGGATATACTTACTGAGTACTAGCTTTGTTTTATTGTTATAGGAATTCTTATTTTGTCTTATTGATATAATTTTGCAATACAACTGCTGCATAATGTGTCTAATAAAATTGGCTGATAAGATAGCCACCTTAAAAATAAGCTGGGTGGATTGCCGCGAGGAACTGTCGGTATCTCAATGGATGGGGGTATATAACCGTCCAACAGGCCTAATATATAACTAAGCTGGGGCGGTGTAGTTGCCAGCACCAAACAGGTAAACCTCTAAAGTGTGAGGGACATAACGGACGTAAGCGGGCTGAGAGCTCATGAGAAGAGGTTTGAAGAAAGATTATCATAAAACACAAACTAATCTGTCATTACGCTGCATTCACAACTCATTCATTATTATATATTTTAATCTTTAATCTTATTTGTTCAAACTAGTCTTTTTAGTCTTTATATTTAGGAAAATAGATTACTCACTTGTTTGCCTATGTAAATATGATAACGTCATCTTTACATAGATCTTGATGCAGGGATAGAAAGTGAGGACGATGGTCCTTTTACTGGTTTTGATGGTTGATAGACCATCTGCTGCAGGATTTATGCTTACTCTATGGAGCAAGTCTCATTTAGGTTAATCGCTTTTATTATGTATGGTGATGTGTGTAAACTTAATAGATATTACTATGTTAATTTAGGTGCCGTCTGTGGCATATATTTGGTACACCTAGTGTGTACATATATTGTAATGAAAACCATGTTTCTATTTTATTTAATAATATATCACCTCGAGGTATTTCAGTCAGCTCAACTGTGTTGTGTAAGTTATTCTTAGGTCATAGAAAAAGAAAAAAATATACATACTCCGCTGTAAGATTGTATTTTCTAAAGTTGCAGCGTCACGACTTCGATATTTGCTAGTTCAAATATCGGGGCGTTACATTATGGTATCAGAGCGGTTTGCTCTATGGGAAAGTTAGTATCACACTAGAACTAGGGTATACAACACAAGAGCTTCACTAAATAAAATACTCATAACCTTTTATAAAAAAAACTTTTGTTTGAGAATAAAGTATTAGCGATAGAAGCACAACTATGTTATTTACATGTTTGAGTGATTTTGTTGTTTGCTTTAATATAGATAAGTCGTAAATTAATTTATACAGAATTATGGTACGAAGACGTGATGTCCCTGTCGTTGAGGAAGGCGAAGCACCTCATAATGAAAACAATGAAATACCACCTCCACCTCCACCTTCGCCTCCAGCATTCCATGATGGTGTACACCCAACATTAGTCCAATTTATAGGAGATATTACTAGGCAATTCACGGAAGCAATTTCACGGATGTCTCAACCTGCTGCACCAGTCGAACGTATCGGTTGCTCGATGCGTGACTTTACTGATCAGCAGTTTCGTACTTTCAATGGAACTCAAGGACATACAGTAGCTGAAGCTTGGATTTCAGATATCCAACTGCTGCATGACACACTCAAGTGTACAAATGAGGAAAAGTTGACATACACCGTATTAAGGCTAACTGGTGAAGCCCTTAAGTGGTGGAAGTCCCAGGTAGAGCTAATAGGACCTGGTGTTGTTATCACGTGGGAAAGGTTTGTTGAGGAATTCAACAGGCAATATTTCCCAAGGTCACAAAAGCAGTTAAGAGCTATTGAATTTCAGAACTTGGTACAAGGTACTATGTCAGTGGAACAATACTCAATTAAATTCACTGAGTTAGCCAGGTTTGGTATTAATCTTATTCCTGACGAAGTATCAAAGACAGAACGTTTTGAAAATGGTCTTACCTCTCGTATCAAGGAAAGAGTTGTCTGCCATGAGATCAAGAACTATGCTCGATTAGTAAACGTAGCATCCCTTGCTGAGAGGGCAATTCGTGAGACATCTGCAGCTTACGAACATAGGAAACGGTCAATGCCTCAGGCATCCTATCCGTCTAAACGATTTGTCGTAGGGACTGGCTCCAAACCAGTGGATCACCGGAATTTTTCTCCTCCAGTAGGAAGTCAGAAGGTTGCTTGTCCCAAATGTGGAAGAATGCATTTTGGAGATTGCAGGAGCGAAAGTACCGGCTGTTTTCGATGTGGTCAAAAGGGGCATTTTAAGAAGGATTGTCCGATGAATACTACGGGGGAAGCTGGAGCACAAAGGAATGACTTCCAACAAAGAAGGTCTGCTCAAGCGAGAGTATATACGTTGACCCCCGTAGATGACGACGAAAATGATGAAGCGAACAATGATATAGTGACAGGTACCATTTCTCTATTTGGTACTCTTGCGTGTACTCTCTTTGATTCTAGAGCTACACATTCATTCATTTCTGCATTATACACTAAGATTTGTCACATAAGTACATGACCATTAGGGCAAGATTGGTCGGTACAAACACCAGGACGAGAAAGGATGAATGAATTACTATCATCATTGAGGGGTCATGTAGAATTAAAATAAGTATATGATTGTTTTGTTATCTTTAAAGAATTATAGCAGTTGTACCTAAGCAAATAACTAATCATGGTACCATATAAGGATTGATATCTAGCTATATTTTGAGGAAAATGATAATCATATTAGTGGTACATGATCATGAATATTAAGAGATAGAGATGTTGAAAAATATTATTGTCTTACAGCCACTTTGACAAGGCTGATTAAATAAAATCGAAGAAACGTAGTGAGCTCGAGAAGAAGGCTACGACATTTTGAGGTATGAACTAGCGATCGAATAATTGTTTGAAATTGATGTTGTTAGGACTTGATAAGAAAGAAATAGTGAATGCGATCTAAAAAGGGAAATAATGATGCTTAGCTCATCATAAGGAGATTGAGAAAATGCTATGAAGTATTAGGTGGTGATTAATTAAGGGAAGAAAATGATTATAGAATTACCTACAATTAATGATATGATAAATTGCACATAGCACAAATTGCGAGCTTGATGAATATTCAAGTATAGGATTAGAATTGGTCTGTCCAAAATAAAGTGCAGGGTAAGTGGATTCATCAAGGGAAGTACTAAGTGGATCCAATATTTACCTTTAGTCGAGTTTGCTTATAACAATAGTTTTCAGGCAACTATTGGTATGGCACCATACGAAGCCCTCTATGGACGCAAATGCAGATCGCCACTTTATTGGGATGAAGTTGGTGAAAGGCAATTGGTGGGACCAGAGATAATCCAAGACACCAAAGACAAGGTGGTATTAATTCGGAAAAGGATGTTAACAGCTCAAAGCCGTCAAAAGAGTCATGCTGACAAAGGACGTCGCCTGGTGAATTTTGAAGTTGGCGATCAAGTATTCCTGAAAGTATCACCAATGAAAGGCGTGATGCATTTCGGTAAAAATGGAAAGTTAAGTCCAAGGTATGTTGGCCCCTTCTTAATAACCGAAATTGTAGGACCAGTAGCATACCGAGTTGAGTTACCATCTGAGCTAGCAGAGGTGCACAACGTGTTCCATGTATCAACATTAAGAAGATATGTACATGATCCCTTGCACACTATTGATTTCGAACCACAGATTCAAGCAAATTTAAGGTATGAGGAACTACCGGTACAAATTCTGGATCGAAAGGAACAGAAACTCAGAACGAAAACCATTGCTCTCGTTAAGGTTCTCTGGCGTAATCAC
>NC_081541.1:21025444-21043879 GCF_901000735.1 Corylus avellana | reverse complement strand
AAATGAGGAAAAGTTGACATACACCGTATTAAGGCTAACTGGTGAAGCCCTTAAGTGGTGGAAGTCCCAGGTAGAGCTAATAGGACCTGGTGTTGTTATCACGTGGGAAAGGTTTGTTGAGGAATTCAACAGGCAATATTTCCCAAGGTCACAAAAGCAGTTAAGAGCTATTGAATTTCAGAACTTGGTACAAGGTACTATGTCAGTGGAACAATACTCAATTAAATTCACTGAGTTAGCCAGGTTTGGTATTAATCTTATTCCTAACGAAGTATCAAAGACAGAACGTTTTGAAAATGGTCTTACCTCTCGTATCAAGGAAAGAGTTGTCTGCCATGAGATCAAGAACTATGCTCGATTAGTAAACGTAGCATCCCTTGCTGAGAGGGCAATTCGTGAGACATCTGCAGCTTACGAACATAGGAAACGGTCAATGCCTCAGGCATCCTATCCGTCTAAACGATTTGTCGTAGGGACTGGCTCCAAACCAGTGGATCACCAGAATTTTTCTCCTCCAGTAGGAAGTCAGAAGGTTGCTTGTCCCAAATGTGAAAGAATGCATTTTGGAGATTGCAGGAGCGAAAGTACCGGCTGTTTTCGATGTGGTCAAAAGGGGCATTTTAAGAAGGATTGTCCGATGAATACTACGGGGGAAGCTGGAGCACAAAGGAATGACTTCCAACAAAGAAGGTCTGCTCAAGCGAGAGTATATACGTTGACCCCCGTAGATGACGACGAAAATGATGAAGCGAACAATGATATAGTGACAGGTACCATTTCTCTATTTGGTACTCTTGCGTGTACTCTCTTTGATTCTAGAGCTACACATTCATTCATTTCTGCATTATACACTAAGATTTGTCACATAAGTACATGACCATTAGGGCAAGATTGGTCGGTACAAACACCAGGACGAGAAAGGATGAATGAATTACTATCATCATTGAGGGGTCATGTAGAATTAAAATAAGTATATGATTGTTTTGTTATCTTTAAAGAATTATAGCAGTTGTACCTAAGCAAATAACTAATCATGGTACCATATAAGGATTGATATCTAGCTATATTTTGAGGAAAATGATAATCATATTAGTGGTACATGATCATGAATATTAAGAGATAGAGATGTTGAAAAATATTATTGTCTTACAGCCACTTTGACAAGGCTGATTAAATAAAATCGAAGAAACGTAGTGAGCTCGAGAAGAAGGCTACGACATTTTGAGGTATGAACTAGCGATCGAATAATTGTTTGAAATTGATGTTGTTAGGACTTGATAAGAAAGAAATAGTGAATGCGATCTAAAAAGGGAAATAATGATGCTTAGCTCATCATAAGGAGATTGAGAAAATGCTATGAAGTATTAGGTGGTGATTAATTAAGGGAAGAAAATGATTATAGAATTACCTACAATTAATGATATGATAAATTGCACATAGCACAAATTGCGAGCTTGATGAATATTCAAGTATAGGATTAGAATTGGTCTGTCCAAAATAAAGTGCAGGGTAAGTGGATTCATCAAGGGAAGTACTAAGTGGATCCAATATTTACCTTTAGTCGAGTTTGCTTATAACAATAGTTTTCAGGCAACTATTGGTATGGCACCATACGAAGCCCTCTATGGACGCAAATGCAGATCGCCACTTTATTGGGATGAAGTTGGTGAAAGGCAATTGGTGGGACCAGAGATAATCCAAGACACCAAAGACAAGGTGGTATTAATTCGGAAAAGGATGTTAACAGCTCAAAGCCGTCAAAAGAGTCATGCTGACAAAGGACGTCGCCTGGTGAATTTTGAAGTTGGCGATCAAGTATTCCTGAAAGTATCACCAATGAAAGGCGTGATGCATTTCGGTAAAAATGGAAAGTTAAGTCCAAGGTATGTTGGCCCCTTCTTAATAACCGAAATTGTAGGACCAGTAGCATACCGAGTTGAGTTACCATCTGAGCTAGCAGAGGTGCACAACGTGTTCCATGTATCAACATTAAGAAGATATGTACATGATCCCTTGCACACTATTGATTTCGAACCACAGATTCAAGCAAATTTAAGGTATGAGGAACTACCGGTACAAATTCTGGATCGAAAGGAACAGAAACTCAGAACGAAAACCATTGCTCTCGTTAAGGTTCTCTGGCGTAATCACGGCGTAGAAGAAATTTCTTGGGAACTAGAACGAGAGAAATACATGACAAATATCCACAATTATTCTAAACCGGATATATCACTCGGTAAGTACATATATATATATTATTACGTAGTAAATGGTATTTCATGATTGCTTATATGGGTATTGTTCAAAACTACAAAAGTTGAGGGATACCTTAGGGATAAGAAGTGATATTATTAAAATGCTTTGGTCGATGTTTTGAGATGGTAGATAAATCATGGTACTGTATAAAAGTGTAGTACCTAAGTGAAAACATTGAAACTTAAGACGTAGTACGTCGGAGCTATAGAGTATATGAATAGAAAATTTGAGGAACATTATTTTCATACACCCTTTTTCTTAGAATATTACTGTACGATAAAAGCTTAGGGATTAAGTGTAAAATAAGACTAAGGATTAGACGTTAAGATAAAAATCTGAGTCACTCATATTGAGGTTATGTGATAATTTGAATGCCTTAATTTCGGGGACGAAATTCCAATAAGGTGGGTAGAATGTAACGACCTAGATTTTAAAACTCTTATTTAAATAATATTAAATAGATTAAAAATATAATCGATAAATTAGAACAATGATATGTGTATTAATGATATTAAATAACTATTTAGTGTTAAAGGTATATTACATTGATTTTTGACCTCTTATGTATATTACTTCAATTCTAAGAATTTAGCTTCACTAATATGTTTATGGGCATAATCAACCCCAATCTAGTGAATAAATTATTTATATTGGTGTTTAGCAAAGTCATAAATTAATTTGAAGCTTTTCAGTTTTTTAGCCTAAAAAGCAGTGTCTTAATTTTCATACTGTCTAAATGAGATTAAAACTGCTAAAGAAAGATACCAAGGTTAGCCACCTTTGTTGAAAGCTTAAAGTCTTCTAGTAATGATGATTATAGTAAATATCATGATTATAATGATTTAATAAGGCAAGTGGCCAAGTGGGAATGCAAATAGTTAAAGCCTAAGTTGAATTAGAAACTTTGTATAGGCCAAAAATAGACTCAAACGAACTCGGATGAAGTCGAACCAAAAATATAAAATGTTTGTCTCGGAGTCCTCTATCTACTCTCAAAATTTCATGTCAATCGGAGTACGTTTGGACATTGAAAAATGGATCGGGATACACTGCCCTCATTTTGGACGAAAATTCTAATTGGTATAGAGTATGAAATATGGACTAGGTTCATTCTTTTGCTTAAATACATCTCAACCCTTAGATCAAAGGTTTAAAAAATAGATCCTAACCATTCATTCTCTTATAAATAGAGCCTAAGCTATAGTCACTTTCACTTGCTTTTTATTTACAATCTTAGAACAAGTAAAATTGTTTACTCCTCCTTTCATTTTTACTTCTAGTCAAAATACCATATACCCTAAGATCTTTCTTGTAGTGTTCAAGCGTTTTTCTAAAACTAGCTACCTAGAGAAGATTTGGTGGAGTTTTACTTCTAAAGGATTATTGGAAGTGGAGCAGAATACTACACTAAGGAGAGTAAGTATGGATATACTTACTGAGTACTAGCTTTGTTTTATTGTTATAGGAATTCTTATTTTGTCTTATTGATATAATTTTGCAATACAACTGCTGCATAATGTGTCTAATAAAATTGGCTGATAAGATAGCCACCTTAAAAATAAGCTGGGTGGATTGCCGCGAGGAACTGTCGGTATCTCAATGGATGGGGGTATATAACCGTCCAACAGGCCTAATATATAACTAAGCTGGGGCGGTGTAGTTGCCAGCACCAAACAGGTAAACCTCTAAAGTGTGAGGGACATAACGGACGTAAGCGGGCTGAGAGCTCATGAGAAGAGGTCTGAAGAAAGATTATCATAAAACACAAACTAATCTGTCATTACGCTGCATTCACAACTCATTCATTATTATATATTTTAGTCTTTAATCTTATTTGTTCAAACTAGTCTTTTTAGTTTTTATATCTAGGAAAATAGATTACTCACTTGTTTGCCTATGTAAATATGATAACGTCATCTTTACATAGATCTTGATGCAGGGATAGAAAGTGAGGACGATGGTCCTTTTACTGGTTTTGATGGTTGATAGACCATCTGCTGTAGGATTTATGCTTACTCTATGGAGCAAGTCTCATTTATGTTAATCGCTTTTATTATGTATGGTGATGTGTGTAAACTTAATAGATATTACTATGTTAATTTAGGTGCCGTCTGTGGCATATATTTGGTACACCTAGTGTGTACATATATTGTAATGAAAACCATGTTTCTATTTTATATAATAATATATCACCTCGAGGTATTTCAGTCAGCTCAACTGTGTTGTGTAAGTTATTCTTAGGTCATAGAAAAAGAAAAAATATACATACTCCGCTGTAAGATTGTATTTTCTAAAGTTGCAGCGTCACGACTTCGATATTTGCTAGTTCAAATATCGGGGCGTTACACTAGTAATCCTAGGAATTTCGGAGATTTAAGTCCAAGTTCAATTAGGATAAAGAAAACCTAAGTCCAAATCGGAATAGGATTCACCAAGAATTGCGGTCCTACTTTGCGGGGTGATTTTGGCATTGCGACGCTCCGAATTAGGAAAATTCTATTTCACAATGAATTGTAGCATTATGAGTTATCTTTCTATTGGCGCTTGAATCACCTCAATCGGATATTTGAACTAAAAAGTATGGTCAAAATACCAAGACGTGTTCAGAATCCAATTTTACATCCAATCCGATTTGACTTCAATTTGAGAAATTCCGAATTAATCATTTCCTTTATTTGATTAAACTTAACCATATTGGCTAAGCTTAACTATATTTTCTAGGTCTTCCCAATTTGCCCTTTAAGCTTGGAATTTTTCCAGAAACACTTTCTTTTCTTCCAAAAACCTATAAAACAAAGAAAATAGAAAAATGAAGTAAAATGGCATAAATTAACCAAACTAAAGGATTAAAACATGTAAGTTAAGGGCTAAAAATATGAATATTTTGGCACTCAACAGTGAGTAAAACGTACAATTATACGCCTATTGATTTATGTGGATAATTGCACAACAACATCCAATGGGGAAGGTAGAGAACTTTATCAAATATCCAATCTTCACCCCGACATTTGGGGAAGAATGAGATATTACAAAACACATGTTTTGATCATTAAATAAGGCCAAAATAACCTAACAATCTCCCATTTTGGCCATTTAATGATGAAACTCAAAATACCTCCAATATTAACCCGACACTTGGGAAAGGAATGCGAAAATACAAACACATGTTTTGATCATTGAATAAGGCCAAAATAAACCTAACACTAGTGAATAACAACTTTATTCAATATAAACTAAATTTCTTACAATAAATTTGGATTTTAAGACACTATCCCCAATAGCTATTTTTTAATCATCTATACAATTCTAGTTCCATGGTGTCCGGGGTGGTTCGACCACCCCAATCACCTCCTTATTTTTTATCCTAATTTTTCTTCTGTTTTCTAATTTTATAAGGGTATTTTTGCTTCATTGAAAAATTTTAAAAGTCGTTTCTTTTTTTGTTGGCTTTAAAAGGATATTAACGATTTTTGGTAGTTTTGAGGATATTAATTTGATCAATAGTTAAAAGAACATTCATTAAGGAAGTGATAGTTTGAAAAGTAAGTAGACTTTTCTCCATTTATTTAATTATAAACCACAACGTAAAAAACCTTCCTACTTATACTCGTGAGCAAACGCAATGAATAAAGGAAAGAAATAATTAAATGAGCAATTGTGAGTTTTCCGCCAAGGGGACCACAACCTCTAGTGGAGTTGGGGTGAAATGAAAGTGGGGGGTTGGGAAATTGCAAACCAAGTAAAAATTAGTTAAGAAATATAATTAATTTGTCAGTTTGTTGGTTATATAAAAAGCATAATTTTCTTCAAAGAGTGGCGTGCAATTGCACGTCTAAGCTTGAAAGTTTAACAAAAGAAGTGCACTTCCTTGACACGTGTGATACAACCCTAGCCATTAATGGTGCTTTGTCAAGGAAAGTAAAAGCATGTCGGCTGGCAACATGCTTAATGGGAGCGCTTGTCTTATTCCCCCAACTTTCAACTTTCAATAATTTTAATTACACTTTTTCCTTATATATATATATATATATATATATATATATATATATATTATATTTTGAGAGAAAGAGAAAGACGTTGCGAGAAAAAAGGTTTTTAATTTTCTTAATATTTTGATTATTTTTTTAAAAATAATAATAATAATCTTTTCGTTGAAGCAAAACCCTCCAATGGAGGTGGAACCGTACGGCTAGACGGCTGCAAAAAACATATGCATATTACATCATGAACACTACGTGACCAACATTTACTTTATTTTCTTACAGCATAGGTGCCCTTTTTTTCTTTGGTCGGTCCAATTAGATTAATGTTGCGCTTTGGAAAGCAAGGGCTGTTTGTATTTTGTTGTACTTAATCAACTCGTCGTGGTTAGGTTTGTTAATCAATAAGTTTTAAAGGCGCATAAATCAGACACACACAACATTAAATAGAACATTAAATGCACGACTTTAAAAGTCTATATTTAAAATAATTGCAAAATCGAAAATGTCATAAACTTAACATCATGAATGAGTTCAGAAAATAATTCTTTCTCTAGCTGCCCTTAGCTGTTGGGAAAATTTTAATTACTCGCAAGTCCACGAAACGTTCGTAATAAAAGGCATACATCCAAAATTTTGTACATAACAATCTTGATGAAAACACTCTTGATTATCATCAAGATTCTTATAAGCAATAAAATTCTATTTGTGTCCTACTTTGCGTAAAAGAATAAATTAAATCATTCAAAGTATTCGTCTTTTGTACAAATCACAAAAGATATCAAATTTAAATTAAATCATCCAATGTATCCGTACTTGGCGCAAATCACAAAGAATGCCAAATTTAAACCAAATCATCAGATGTATCCATATAACGAAATACAATGAATATCCAATATTTTGACAAGTGAAAATTAAAGCAATCAATTAAATGAAATAATCCACAAATTGAATTGAAGTAAAACATTTGAATATATAAAAACTGAAATATTCGGAATGTACGAAATCTCATGAAGATATGGCTGCTATTTATTGGTGAGACTTCATCATCAATCTTAGTTAAGGGTTTAGCCTCTCATAGAGTAGAAATATATTACCAGAAGGGAAGGAAAAATCTAAGTGTGAAAAAGGCAGGGTGTCCCCCAAACTTAACCCCCAGAACACCTGTCTCATAAAACTCACAACAATATTTCTCACAGAAATAGGCATCATAAGATTAATTGTTGTTAGCACAAAATATAATAAAATCACACTAATGAAAATAAAACAAGAAAATTTAATAAAATAGAGGACAAAAAACACATACCTGGAAAATGCCAATACACTAGAGTAATCAGATGTGCTCGAGTGTACTAATCTTTTAGTGGGTTTGAATGTACAAGGCATTCATTCGAACCCAGTTACCCACTGGAGGTCTGGAGTGCACAGAACTGCACTTGAACCTTCCAGAGTCTGACCTGTTTACGCTTTTCTTTGATTTGGATATCCAACCAATCTCTTCTACCCTTTTTTCTTTAAAACTTCATTGGACTTAGAAAGAATGTTTTGCCATCTTAGGTAGCCAACTTTCTTACTTAGACGGATTTTCCTAGGAAGATGGTTCCTAGATTTGTGACCTTGTGTGCATAAATCCTTGAGAAGTTTAGCATAAGATGGCTCTTTGAGACATTGAGGAAATGAAGCTTGGGGTTCATGATGTGTCTCAAGAGGGATAGTGATGAAGGAATGAGCTTCAGTACTCATTTCCTTGTCATTGGACAAAATTGGAGTTGACGGGGGCTCAATTTGCTACTCTTTTTCTTCCACCATGTTGTCCACATTTTCTTCACCCCCAAGTATGATGGTGTAATACCCCGATAAAACAATCATCTTTACTAAAAGGTTTGCCACTAAGAGCGAATAAAAGATTTTACATAGAACATGGTTTTATAACAAAAGACCTAAGCCCATGCACATAACCAAGATTCCTAGAAGTTTTGAGCCAAAAACCCAAGCTCACCTCTTTCTGACCGTCCGTTCGCCCAGTAGTACAGTACGTACGATCTTGTCTCTAGTACCGGAAGTACGCCAGGGGACCACCAGATGATGTGGTATTTTTGTGATAAAAAATATCAATTATAAAAATTACCACTCGCAATAGAACGAGTCCCGTAGGATAGGGCTATATTGAGGGTGTCGAACCTCAAGGACTACAGGGGTTTAATTATCAGAATTTAAAAGATTAAAATCAACTTAATTAGAAGAGAATGATTTGTTTGTGTGAATTTGAAGTGCATAAAATAATCGGAAATAAAAGAAGTAAATGTATGAGAGAGAGAGTAGGGTATTGACTTCACCACGATCCGCACATCAATGGTTAACCATAATTAACTCTAGCAATTCATTCTATGCATGTTATAATTTCAACAAGTGGACATAAAAATAATCTCATACAATCAACGGAATAGCATAACCCATCTTCGGTTGGCACGGACCATCTACCTAAATTACACTAAACTAGGGTGTAGTACGATCTGTCTACCCTAGGTATGGTCTATCTAATCCTATTGATTGCATGCCAATTAAGTATCATTGTATAACCATCATTCTTATGATCACAGAAAATAAGAATGATTTGAGTTCAATAATAGTAAAATAATTTCTAAGACAAGATAAGAATTTTACTAATATTGAATTGGAATTTAAACAACAACTGCATTTAATAATTAAGAACAGAAATCAACTGTAGCAATCCTCAGGGTTATACAATCAACATGCATAAATTGAAAGACTAGAAATTAAATACAATCAAACTATTGTGCTTGGAAAGGACTACATCAATACCCCACAATTGGGTTTAGCTGCTCATGATCTCCTAAGCTCCACAGACTATTTTACTGAATTTTGCTCTAGAAGCGGTGTGTCTATTTACAATGTTTAGAGCCCTATTTATAGGGATTAGGAGAACCCTAGAAACCCTAAAAACCCTGAGAAAACTGGAGAGCAGTCTCCCAGTCCAATTGGGAGACTGAAATCCAAGTCCATGCTGGAGAGGAATTCTTGCCGTGCACTGTACGCTCGAGTGCGCTCGATCCAAGACTTGGTACACTCGAGCGCAGTGCGCTCGAGCCTAGCTAGTGTGCGCGCGAGCGCAGGCATGCGCTCGATCCTTGATCACAGACGTTCAAGCGCAGTGCACTCGATCCCAGGAGTGCTGCGCTCGATCCTAGTTCCAGAATGCTCAGCTTTTTTGTCTTTTTAAGCCCAATTTCCAAAGGTTTGTCAAATGAAACCTGAAACTTAAAAACAAAGCAAAATCAAACAAATAACAATGCTAAGGAATTAACATATGTAAATTAAGGGGCTTGAATGTGCAACATTTGGCGCTTATCACCAGACGTATGCTACTTTTGGGTTGACCACTGGTTAATGACTGTACATACGATGCACCTTTTGGACCGTTGAATAAACAGTACCAGACGTAAGCCCCAATAGTGCCGGACGTATGCTACTTTTCAGAGTAGTTGGTAGCACCTTAAACTTTCTGGCCAATAAATACCAATCCCCTCTTTATCCCTTGAACTCGTTTTCCGCCCCTAGGCTCTCTGTAACCACCAAATGTGAGTGTTCTTGTGAGTTTAGAGGATTTGGGTAGAAGGAAGGAAGCTTGGTGTTCTTGCCACCTCCCAAGGTAAACCCTTGCCCCTTTTTATACCTTAAATATTGTTCTTATTGCTTTATTAATGTTGTGAGTTTTCAATAGACACTATGTCAAGCTTTTTACTCCTTTCCTTACGAACCAAGAATGTTTTCAAAAGAGTTTCAAAAGCTTCCTTGATTCCTTGTATTGCATGATGATTGAATTTTTACGTTTATTCAATAGCCTAGAAGGGATACAGTAGCCTATAGATTTTGTAGGAACCTTAACACACCGTTTCGAGATTTTGACTAATTGCCTAACTCACTGGCCAGATGTATGCCCTCGAGCCCGAACGTGCGGCCAGAAAGCCAAGCACCAGCCCTTAAGCCCCACTCACATGTATTTTAGAGTCTAGCAATCCTTTTGTTAGATAAGGCTTAGTATCTTACTCGTAAGGATCTTCTAGAACTGCATATAATGGTGTGTTGTATTTCGTTATAGCAGAATTTAGCAATATCGGAGGATTCAAGTGAGTGTATGAGGTAAGTAAACACTTATGAACATTTTCCTTAAAAACATGGGATATATCAGTTGACTGACCACGAGTATGATATGAGAATTTCTACATTTTTGTAATTACTTGGCAACTGCTTTAATAACTAGTTGATAAGATGCATCGTATGACATGGACATCAGTACGTGCAAAATAATGGGCATAGGCTTTCTATATAGAACTCATTTTATGGTCAAATGTGTTTGTGTGTGGGTTTTGGATCTAATGATTTTCTGACCAGGCACAGCCATTCCCTAATGGATGGTCACTATAGGACAAACATCATTAGTTGTGTGGGCCAGCAGAGGTCGGACTCAGTCGTGCCACTAATGGGACGGACGATAGTGTACAATGGTCGGGGTACCGGCATTGTATTACATGTCCCTCGGGAAAGCGCCAACCCTACTAAGAAGGAGTAATATCTCGAGTAGATCATACATGAGAGTTATGACCTATAAAGTATTAATTTTTTCTGCATTAAAATACTTAGGCCATTGCCGTTGGGAGTAGACCACTCTTTTATTAACCAAACAATACTTTTATGGTGTATTAACGGAGACAACACCCCTTTTAAATGTTTACTAAAAACGCACGTTTATTTCTGCTTAAATAGATACATGTCATACCTAATTGTGAGGTTTACTTACTAAGTCGTTAGACTTATGTTGTTATTACCCTTTTAGGAAGTTTGTCACTAGAACCCAAGAATGACATGGTTGCCACTACAGACCTTGCTTTAGAATCTTCATGTTGCTATCAGGTTTTTTTAACATTATTATTAGTTGATCCATGTCTTTAATTTTGAGGAATATACTTGTCCATTTGATGATTTAATAGTTTTTCAGATTTATTTCACATTCCTATGCATTAACTCTGATAATGCTTAGGGGGCAATTTCCCATTTAGTCACAAGTTGGTTTAACTGGGGTAATTGCCAATAACCTTGCCAAGTTAGCCTAGGCTAATTTTGGGGGCGTTACAGTATGATATCAGAGCAAACGGTCTTGCCGACCATAGCGAACAATCTGAGAATAGGTTGTACACTAGGTATAAATCTTAAAGAATGGAGCATAGGATTGACCTAGGTTCCCTACTTGTTGTTCGGCTGCGGTGCGGGCTATAGTAATAGCCTTCTTGATTGCTTACCATAGGGTTGGACAGGATTGCCTGCTCTGTGTTACAGGCACTTGATCCTACTTCACACTCAGATGCGTGACGGATGCCGGCATTGGTTAACTGTTCGAGAATGGCCAGACTGCGGCAAAATGGGAGCATGTCTACAGTATGTGATTTTTCACTTGTTCCTAGAGAGTATAATCCCTACCTTAGTACGGAAAGGAAGCGAGAGATGCACAAACACTTGACTCAAATCGCAGACGAGTACACCAAGATTGAACAAGAAGGGGTCCAACAACTGAAGGCACGAGCTTTGCCAGTGACTTTGACCAACAGGAGGCTGCTTTCCTCTCCGGCATTGACAAGGATTATGCAGCAAACCTCTCCGGCATTGACAAGGAGATACACAAACCGGTTTTGATATCCCCAATTGTTTTAATAAAATGTCTTGCCTTTGAACTGCTGGTTTAAAAAAATATATATATATTTTTGGGCCTTGGGCAAAGCACTCGCCTAGAGCCCCATGCGTTCCTTTTAAAAAAAGACAGTTGAGCACTCTTTAAACTCTATTCCTCCCATTTTATCTCAAGCCAAACATCTCCCCTGTAATTTTCAGCCATGTCTCCCTTAGTTTTAAATGAAGTATGTGCTTCTAACCATTTAAAATTTGAAATTTCCAGTTTTACCATTATAGGGTTATCGAATTGGGTTTTCATCTTTCCTTGATAAATGGTTGGGATTGAGCATTTAGACATCTACTTGTTGTGTTAGGATAGTTGTGGTTGTGATTAAAACCCATTCCCTTCCCAAACCCCCACATATTTGGATTTGACGATTTTTTCCTAAGTCCAAAATCCTTGTGTTTTCATGACCCCACTATGCAATTGATGCATGGGTTGTGACCCAAATTCCCTATGAACAAAACCATTTTGCTCTACTATTAACCAACCTGAAACCCTTGCCATTCGATTTGGGGGTTTGCTTGAATTCAAAAAAAATTTTTCCCTCATGGTCTCAATAAAGCCCAAACCCATTTATTGGAAGCCCAATCTAGACCAACTGGGTTCGGGAGTTTTTCACCTAGATCTGAAAATGACCAAAATACCCCACTCTCAAGTTTGGAATTTTCACCTAAATTGGGGACAACCCGATTTTGTTAAAGGATCAGGCCTACATGTTGAATTGAGGCTCAAGCCTTTTTAATTGAAAGCCTAACCTATGAACCTAGTCGGTTGAATTTTGGCATTTGGTCTAGAACTGAAAATGAGAAAATGCCCTTTGCCCTAAAAATCTAACTCTCATACCTTGGTAACCTCGCATGTTGAGGTCGCCACTGTGAGGACTTGCCCTTAGGACAATACCGAACACTTCGAGCCATCAACCTCAATCCAAACGAATTTCTGTATTTTGTCTGAATTGGAAAATTACTAAAATGCCCCTGAGACCTAAACCCTAATTTTTAAAATCACCCTGGTATCCTCGCATCTTGAGGAGACCATTATATTAGACTACCCAAGGGTGGCACCATTCATTTCGGTGTTATATTCTTTTAATACAAAATTACCAATACACCCTCAAAGCCTAGACCTAAAATTTCATGACTTATCAAGTGCCTAGGTGCCCTTGCATTTTGAGGTCACCATTATTTTGGGTTACTCCAAGGAACCAAATATCTTGTCAATTTCGATATTCTTGCCCAAAATGCCCCTACCCCTAAATGACCCCACATTTCCCACCTCTCGCTCCTAAGGGCATCCCTGTTATTAAAGACCCCTCTTGACAACCTTGAGATTAAAGTCAACCCCGACATTTGGAACCCACCAACTCTCACCTAGTCAGACTTAGGCATTTGGTCTAAGAGTCTGAAATGACCTGATTACCCTTGCAACCGAATCCACCTGCTATGTTGTTGAGCTTTTGACCGAATTTCTAAATCACAACTCAACCTCTTTTACACTCCACTAAGTTTTTATTTCAAACATCCCAATGCTTCTCGATACCTCCTTGCATTTTTTCCTAACACCTGAGGGAGGATTTCAATTTCTAGAACAAGGCTACCACTTTTATAGTTAGATCAGATATTGATAAGGTTGCACTTAGAATTGGTAGTGATGCTTTTGGCATGATCAAGAGCGAGCGTGGCAGCTTCATCTTCCTCTTACCCAACCTGATTCCGTAGGACCCGAGCCCAGCTCTAGAATGCTCATGATCCTGACTTCGACTTCGATTTTGAGATGGAGGAGGCAGAGGAAGAGGCCATTCCAGACGAGTATTCAACTCACAACTTTGCTAGGGATGTTTCGGCTAAGGCACCGAGAGCGACTGATGTGCAAATTATAATTACTCGCAAGTGCATGAGTCGTGTGCAGTACAGCGTGTGCAAGTGCGAGGTCGATCCACAGGGAATTGCGTTGCAAAAATTCATTTCTATCTAAACAAATCCTATTTTAACCTACTTCCGAATTGTTTGTGCAAAATGGCAAACTAAAAAAATCTGAAATTAAATCAAATGATAAAAACATTAAGGTTTTCAGAATCCACCTCACCAAATCAAAGCACATATAATTATGTTTGTTCATACATCTGAATTTCAACAAAATCCCATGCATGTTCTTTTGTTTTTATAAAATCCCATTGAAAAATTCTATGAATCCATCCGTATTTACGAAAAACAATGCATACCCAGTTTAGTTCAAAAGATCCAATGTATCTATGTTTTGCACAAAAGACAATAGATATCCAAAGTAAACCAAAAGATGCAATGTATCCGTTGGATGAAACACAATGAATATCCAACGTTTTCATGATTTTTAAACAACAATGAATCACAATTTTGTCACACAATTGAATTGAAACAAACTTACATTGCATTAAACGATGGAATTATACGAACAAAACATAAAAACATAAAACTTGTTGGGCCATGGATCCGCTCCTAAAGCCCAACGGGTCCCAAACCCGACCTAAGCTAAACAGAATACCCGACAAGGCCTCGGACAAGCTTTCCCCGAGGAGGCTTCATATCCCGAGGAGGTCCCAGACACGAGTCCGAGACTACTCCTTGGAAGGTAACAGATGCCAAATCCGAGACGCAACTCCGAAAGTGTTGTGCCAAATACTACTTGAATTAATAGATAATATTTAGTACGTTTTAACTCGCAAGTGCACAAGATCAAAACAATAGTATAGCAGGCAAATACGAGATCATTCCTACGAGGATTGGTAAATTATGTTTAGAAATAAATTCCCATTTAATTAAAAGATAAAACTCAATTGTCATAATTGAGTTAAAATAAAGAAATAAAATAAAAGATAAACAAAACTAAAAATGATTAAGATTTTGATATCCACCACTAATCAGACTAATTAAGATAACAATATGCTAATGCGCCAATTATATCGGTATAATTAATGTTTGACAACCTAAGGGCATGGGTGTCTACTCCTTAAACTATTGATTTCCCTAAGCAACGAATTAGGCATGAGTGTCTACTCTAATTCTTTTCTTTCTTAAAGGATTTAGCATGGGTGTCTACTAAGTTTTTCTTTAAGAAAGCATAAATCTGTGAAAATCGACAAACACACGAGACCTAGGGCATGGGTGTCTACTCCCGGTTCCCCATGTTGATTAACCCAAGAATCCGGTGTGGATATCTTTTGTTACTCTTATTAAACCTAGGACTCGATCATCCAAATTGATTTAACTAACTAGTCCATACCACATGCATATGTAGGCCAGACAGACACATATGAGGAATACAAGATAACAGGTATTAATCAAGTTAAAAATACCAAAATATAATTGTAGCAAAGGCGCCAATATTGCAATCATAAAAAGACAAGATTAGGGCTTCAATCTAGCCCTGATAAAAATATAAACTACATAACAAAAATAAAAGGGTGGAAGAGAAGAAAAACCCAAACTCCTTTTGATTCAGCCTTCAGTTCCTTTCCAGAGCTTGTGCCTCTTTCTCCACACCCATTCCTAGAACCTAAGAGGTCTGTTTATAGGCTTTAGAAGTCCTTGTTACGCAAGTAAACTTAGAAAATTCGGAGTTTTAAGTCTAAGTCCAATTAGGATAAAGAAAACCTAAGTCCAAATCGGAATAGGATTCGCCCAAAATTGCGGTCCTGACTTGGGGCGTGATTTTGGCCTTGCGACGCTCCAAATTGGGAAAATGCTATTTCACAATGATTTGTAGCCCTTTGAGTTAGCTTTCCAATTCCGCTTGAATAACCTCAATCGGATATCTAAGCTGAAAGTTATGATCAAAATATCGAGACATGTGCAGAATCCAATTTTTCATCCAATCCGATTTGACTTCAACGTGAGAAATTCCGAATTGATCCTTTTCTCTATTTGATTAAATTTAACCATGATTGGCTAAACTCAATCATATCTTCTAGGTCTTCCCAATTTGCCCTTTAAGCTTGTAATTCTTCTAGAAACGCTTTCTTTTCTTCCAAAAGACTAAAAAACAAAGAAAATACAAAAAGGAAGTAAAATAGCCTAATTAACCAAAACCAAAGGATTAAAACATGCAAGTTAAGGGTTGAAAATATGAATATTTTAGCACTCATCACACCCCCAAACTTACATATTACTAGTCCCTTAGCAATACAAAACTAAAAACAAGAATGGAAAAACACAAAACAAAAGATAAATCTATCTTTCGTGGGATATACGATTGCATTTAGCGTATGCAACAAGCCTTTTAAACCCATAGGAATTCCCTAGTGGACGAGTGAAGTCTCGTGAGGGTTTTCCAGAAATGTTACCCACAAACATCATGCACAGTTCATGTTATTCCAAAAATTAAAGCATCACTTCAAAGCCATGATTCTCATTCATTAGCAAGCTTAAAAATATAAACTCCATCTTCACAATGAATTGAAATTTTAAAATTTAATTACTTACAAAAGACATGCTAAGACATCACAAGTTTGAAAATAGGGTAAAGTGAACTAGCACATAAATATGAAGCTTCCAATTGTTTCTAATGTGCAATGTCTCAATATCTCAAAGTTCACTGAAATCCCTATTAGAATGAACAACAATGGCGTATTTTTCTCTTTCTTCTTCTTTTCTCTTTGTCAGGTTGTGCAGTGCTTGATTTCCTTAAGCTTTCTAATTGACCCATGTAACGAGTGTTAAGTCAATGACTCCGAAACCAGATGGTTTTAGGGCATTAGGTGTAGAGACACCCCTAGGACTTACTAACTCGAGTCAAAAAGGCTACGAAGCCAAACTAACCATGACATTAACCAAATCAAAATTCTTCACCTTTTGACATGAACACTCAATGCTTTGAGGCAAAAAGTCCAGTTACTCAGTGAAAAGCTTATCAATGATCATTTTTTTTTTCTTTTCTTTTTTTCACATATATATATGCCAAGGTATCCATCTAATAAATCATCCAGTTTCACTTAAGACATAAAAACACACACATTAAACTTTCATGTCATACCCCACATATTATGTGCTAATGTGCTTGTGTAAGATCATATCAAACATGTGAATTCTCAACTGTTCTAAGTAAATAACCAAACTGAAAAACTCAATTATTAGATCATGTGTTCAAAATTTTAAGCTCACCAATGAAATAAAATCACAATTTTTTAAGATCAACCAAAATTTTAAGACAAACATGAACATGCATATATTTTTTTCCTTTTTGATTTTTAACATAAACAAACACAAACAAATAACTTGAATTTGGTACAAGGTGTGTGAACAATCATGTGCACCCATTCCCGGGTAAAGGAAAGAATTTACCCGGGATACGGACGAAATTGTCTGGGATAGCATGGCTTATAGCACACCCCCAAACTTAAATTGAAGCACACTTGTCCCTGCAAAATAAAACACTAAACAAATAAAAAGGAAACAAAAACAAAACTATAAAAATAAATTGAAAAACAAATAGAAAAATAATAGGATAACTATGGGGTGCCTCCCATGAGCGCTAAGTTTAACCATCTTCAGCCAGACTGTACATCAGCTTCAGTACTGCTGGGTGGAGGTGCACTCAATCGCATTGCCGCATGGTAGCTCAAAGTTGTGGGAAAAAAATAGAGAAAAATTAAAACCACAAAAAAAATAAAAACTAACAAACTTTAAAAACAGAAACATAAAATGAAAAATAAAGAAAACAGAGAACAAAAACAAACAAATAAAAATAAAAATGAAAAATGAAAAATAAAAGCAAAATTGAAATCAGCAGCTTCAGTACGGCTGTCTGGCTGTGCGCTCGATCGCACAATAGCGCTCGATCTCCCTAGAATGGGCGCTTGAGCGCACTGTTGCAACACCAAAGCATAGAGAACTCACAGCAGCCTCAGTGCTGTTGTGTGGCAATGATGCGCTCGATCGCAGGGGAGCTACGATCGATCGCAGGGGAGCTACGATCGATCGCACTGCCGCATAAAGTATCAGAGTTGCGGACAGAAAAACAGAATAGTCTAAACAATAAAATAAAATAAAATAAAAGCAAAACAAACAAAAACAAAGAAAATAAAATAAGCAAAACTAAAACAAAATAGAAATAGAACAGAAACAGAGAAGTAAATGGAAAACTAAAAAAAAAAAAAAAACACACACACACACACACATATATATATTTTACTCCTTTTTTTTTTTGATAAAACAGAAATAAAAATTAAAATAATAGGCAGGAAACAAAAACAAAAATTAGAAAAATAAATAAAGGCAAAATTGCTCCCTAGAACTGCGCTCGATCGCACTGCGCTCAATCACACTCGGCCTACGTTCGATCGCAGTCACAGAATGCAGGTTCCGCAAGCTGAAAGAAGACAGAAACAAGGAAGTAAAAAGAAACAGGAAAATATTTTTGATTTTTGATTTTTTTTTTTATATAAACAAAATTAAAACTTGAAAATTAAAATAACAT
>NC_081541.1:21006121-21025424 GCF_901000735.1 Corylus avellana | reverse complement strand
AAAACACACACACACACACACATATATATATTTTACTCCTTTTTTTTTTTTTTGATAAAACAGAAATAAAAATTAAAATAATAGGCAGGAAACAAAAACAAAAATTAGAAAAATAAGTAAAGGCAAAATTGCTCCCTAGAACTGCGCTCGATCGCACTGCGCTCAATCACACTCGGCCTACGTTCGATCGCAGTCACAGAATGCAGGTTCCGCAAGCTGAAAGAAGACAGAAACAAGGAAGTAAAAAGAAACAGGAAAATATTTTTGATTTTTGATTTTTGATTTTTGATTTTTTTTTTATATAAACAAAATTAAAACTTGAAAATTAAAATAACATAACTAAAGGAAAATAATTCTAAACAAAATTTAACACAATCCCCGGCAACAGCGTCAAAAACTTGTTGTGCCAAATACTACCTGAATTAATAGACAATATTTAGTACGTTTTAACTCGCAAGTGCACAAGATCAAAACAATAGTATAGCAGGCAAATACGAGATCATTCCCACGAGGATTGGTAAATTATGTTTAGAAATAAATTCCAATTTAATTAAAAGATAAAACTCAATTGTCACGATTGAGTTAAAATAAAGAAATAAAATAAAAGATAAACAAAATTAAAAATGATTAAGATTTTGATATCCGCCACTAATCAGACTAATTAAGATAACAATATGCCAATGCGCCAATTATATCGGTATAATTAATGTTTGCCAACCTAAGGGCATGGGTGTCTACTCCTTAAGCTATTAATTTCCCTAAGCAACGAATTAGGCATGAGTGTCTACTCTAATTCTTTTCTTTCTTAAAGGATTTAGCATGGGCGTCTACTAAGTTGTTCTTTAAGAAAGCATAAATCTGTGGAAATCGACAAACACACGAGGCCTAGGACATGGGTGTCTACTCCTGGTTCCCCATGTTGATTAACCCAAGAATCCGGTGTGGATATCTTTTGTTACTCTTATTAAACCCAGGACTCGATTATCCAAATTGATTTAACTAACTAGTCCATACCACATGCATATGTTGGCCAGACATACACATATGAGGAATATAAGATAACAGGTATTAATCAAGTTAAAAATACCAAAATATAATTGTAGCAAAGACGCCAATATTGCAATCATAAAAGACATGATTAGGGCTTCAATCTAGCCCTAATAAAAATATAAACTACATAACAAAAATAAAAGGGTGGAAGAGAAGAAAAACCCAAACTCCTTTTGATTCAGCCTTCAGCTCCTTTCCAGAGCTTGTGCCTCTTTCTCCACACCCATTCCTAGAACCTAAGAGGTCTATTTATAGGCTTTAGAAGTCCTTGTTACACAAGTAAACTTAGAAAATTCGGAGTTTTAAGTCTAAGTCCAATTAGGATAAAGAAAACCTAAGTCCAAATCGGAATAGGATTCGCCCAAAATTGCGGTCCTAACTTACGGCGTGATTTTGGCCTTGCGCCGCTCCAAATTGGGAAAATTCTATTTCACAATGATGTGTAGCCCTTTGAGGTAGCGTTCCAATGCCGCTTGAATCACCTTAATCGAATATCTAAGCTGAAAGTTATGGTCAAAATACCGAGACATGTTCAGAATCCAATTTTTCATCCAATCCGATTTGACTTCAATGTGAGAAATTCCGAATTAATCTTTTCCTCTATTTGATTAAACTTAACCATGATTGGCTAAGCTCAATCATATCTTCTAGGTCTTCCCAATTTGCCCTTTAAGCTTGTAATTCTTCCAGAAATGCTTTCTTTTCTTCCAAAAGCCTAAAAAACAAAGAAAATATAAAAAGGAAGTAAAATGACCTAATTAACCAAAACCAAAGGATTAAAACATGCAAGTTAAGGGCTGAAAATACACTTATCAGAAAGCAAATAAGTCGAGCCAAGGGTAAATCTGTCATTTTACGACTAAGGATACGCAAGTATTCAAACTAGCCCAAGTGATCATTATCTCACATTCAAAAAACTCTCTACAACGTAGATGGTTATCCACTTACAAACAATCCCTACATAAGCAAGATAAGCTGTTATTCAAATTCTAAGGGTTACCTACCCCAAACAAAAACCTTTTCACTTTGTCTCAGGATTCCTACCCTTATCAAATAACTGCAAAATAGGAATTTAGATATAGGAGTCCCAATACGTGCGGGAAACAAATTCTACTCAATGCCTATAAATACAAGTCCCAATTTTCATTGAAGGTAAGCGCAATCCAACTTTGGTTGCTTAGATATTCTTTCCTCACGTTCTGACTTAGGCATTGGAGCTCCCCCGCCGGGACACCCTCGGGGGCTCTAATCTTGTTTGTTCTTTTTTGTGTGTAGCGTGAAGTGTCCGCGAAGTTGTCAGCACCACCTCCAGGCGTGCCACGTCAGCATCTTGGAAAACTGTATATCAATAGTTTGGCGCCGTCTGTGGGAAACTTCATCGAGTTTCATTCATTTGATCAATTCTTATTATTTTGGTATGGTGACTACACGCTCCCATTCTCAATCGGTGCGTCAGCCTGACATATCTCGTGCGGCTACTGGAGCACCTCCTGACTTAGCTGGGTTCATGAAGCAGACGATCGAATCCATGAAGGCTTTGTAGAAGCAGAATGAAGATCTCGCCACTAAGTTCACAGTTGCTGAAGGCCATAATAGCGGAAGGGATCAAGAGCGGGAAGAAAGGAGGACCAAAAGACACGAGGATAGGGGCGAGAAGGAGAGACGAGCTGAAATTCGTAGGGGGAAGAGGGCTCGAGGTTCTGATCACGAGGATGATGCGAGTTCAGTTCAAGCCAGCCATCACACAACTGTCCAAAATGTAGAAGATAGTCAGCGGGCGAACCCCGAGAGGTCTCGTTATACTAGATCTCAACGGGAGTAGTCTCCCCGCCAGGAGGATCGTCGTGCTGAAGGGCATAGCAAGAGCAACGTTAATACTAACTTGCAGGTTCTTAAGAAAAAATACGAAGAGGTGGTTCTCCTGATAGCTAATGTCGGAGATCAGTCCAATGCAGGGGAGCTCATGGAGAACACGAATCTGCCCTTCACTCCTCAGGTCATGAATTTCCCCCTCCCTGACAAATTCAAGATGCACCAAGTTAATACCTATGATGGCACCGGGGATCCAACAGACCATATGGAGAGTCTTCGTGCGCATTTCATCCTTCATGGTACCCTAGACAAGATTTCATGTAGGGCTTTCCCCCTAACTTTGGCTGGAGTAGCTAAAGATTGGTTTGAAAGACTCCCAGCCAATTCAATAGATGATTTCAAAACTCTCGGGCGCCTGTTCTTAAGTTAGTTTTTGGCTACCTGAAAGAGGAAGAAGAATCCAGCTTATTTGCTATCCCTTGTCCAAGGGAAGGAGGAGTCGTTAAAGGAATTCATGCTCAGATTTAACCAGGAGAAGCTAATGATTGAAAATCTGAATAAGCAGACAGTACTTGATGCTTTGATGCACAGGGCAAGGGCTGATGGGCCATTGATGGCCAAGCTGTCGAAAAGTTCTAAGTTAGTGACTCTCAGTCAAATCATGAAGAAGGCTGATGAGTACATTAATCAAGAAGAAACTATCAAAGCTCTCATGAAGTCTCAAAGGGAAGAAATCAAAGCCAAGAGTTGTATTGTGAAGGCAGTACTGGCTAGTGTTGGAAAGAAAGAAGAGAAGAATGTGAAGAAATCAGGGAAGGTGGTCCCATCGTACCCAAGGATGGACCCTCAAAAATTGCAGAGCCCGAAGTTCACTCCACTGAATACTAGCATGACTGAGGTATTCATGGAGATAAGGAGGGATCCTGCCTTCAAATGGCCAAGCAAGTTGAAAGACGACCCTAAGAGGCGTGACCCTCAGAAATACTGCGAGTATCATCGGGACCATAGTCACTTAACCAAGGAATGTATAACCTTGCGGCAGGAGATTGAGAATCACATTAGAAAGGGGAAGTTGGTGAAATTCCTGGTAGATGAGAGGAATCAAGGAAGGAATGAGGAGCCCCCGTTACTTGAAGGGAACCGAGAAGCTCCTAGAAACCGAGAAGTAAGGCCGAGGGAAGATCAGTATGTTGAACCGATACACAATCAGCAGGCAGAATTGAGACGAGACCGGGATGCCCATCAGCCTCAGCATTAGGATGTAGTAAGGGAGATCCACACCATCTCGGGAGGAATAGCTGGCGGAGGAAGTTCTAGTTCATCTAGAAAAGCTTACGTAAGAAGAACCAAGGCTGATGATGAGGTATTGTCAATAGGAAGACCTTCAAAAGTTGCGAAGAAGGAGGTGATGGCTATATCCTTCTCTGAAGAGGACGCTAAGGGGTAATATTCCCCCACGATGATGTGTTAGTAGTTACACTAATGGTTGCCAACCATAAAATCCATCGAGTC
Organism: Corylus avellana; assembly: GCF_901000735.1. Taxonomy (NCBI): domain Eukaryota; kingdom Viridiplantae; phylum Streptophyta; class Magnoliopsida; order Fagales; family Betulaceae; genus Corylus; species Corylus avellana. The sequence goes on along the minus strand of NC_081541.1, from coordinate 21,021,050 downwards.
TTAGTGGATAATGGTAGTTCGCTAATATTTTATACTAGCCGGTTTTCAAACAGATGGGTGTTGATCGAGATAGGATCCAATCGTTTGATTCGCCATTGGTAGGGTTTGCTGGGGAACAAATCCAGCCAATAGGACTCATCTTCCTCCCGGTTACAGTGGGGATAGCTCCTAGGCAGTCTACAACCATGGTAGACTTTTTGGTGATCGATCGACCGTCTGCCTACAATGTGATCATTGGTCAACCGTCCCTCAATAAGTTGAAGGCTGTAACTTCAACTTACCATTTGATGATGAAGTCTCCTACAGAGGAAGGAGTCGGAGAGGTGAGAGGAGATCAAATCGTAGCAAGGAAATGTTATAACATTTCCCTCAAGAAAGCAGATCCTGCTCAGTTGACGATCGGCGTGGTGGGTAGCCAAAGCAAAGATCCCCTAAAAGGGGAACCTGTCGAGCCCTTAGAAGACGTCGAGCTGGGAGAAGGAAAGTAGTGAAGATAGGAACACAGCTCGCCTCGGGAATCCGAGACGCTCTTGTAACCTTTCTCCAAGGAAACATGGAGGTATTTGCTTGGACTCATGAAGATATGCCGGGAATCAGTCCCGTTGACATTCTCCACCAACTCAATGTGGACCCAAGCATGAAGCCAGTGAGGTAGAAGCGAAGGAAGTTTGCCCTCGAGCGGAATATGGCCTTCGCCGAGGAAGTAGAGAAAGTGCTTAAGGCTTGGTTTATAGAGGATGTATATTATCCCAACTGGTTGGCCAATGTGGTGCTGGTCAAAAAATCCAACGGCAAGTGGAGAATGTACGTGGACTTTACAGACCTCAACAAAGCATGCCCAAAAGACAGCTTTCCTCTGCCACGCATTGATGTGTTGGTAGATTCAACAGCTAGATAAGGCCTGTTAAGCTTTATGGACGATTTTTCTTGTTACAATCCGATCTATATGGATCCAGAAGACCGGGAGAAGACCTCATTTATCACTGACCGAGGCCTGTACTGCTACAAGGTTATGCCTTTTGGTCTAAACAATGCAGGAGCAATGTATCACAAGCTGGTTAATAAAATGTTTCGAGATGAGATTGGGCGTAATATGGAGGTATATGTTGATGATATGCTGGTTAAAAGCGTGCTACCAGAAGGCCATGTAAATGACCTACATGAGACGTTTAGAACATTGAAGGACTATGGGATGAAGTTGAATCCCGCAAAATGTGCATTTGGAGTATCCTCAGGGAAATTCCTCAGTTACATGGTATCAAACCGAGGTATAGAAGCTAATCCTGAGAAGATCCAAGTAGTCTTGGATAGCATTCACCTAAGAATATGAAGCAACTTCAGCAATTGACAGGTAGGATTGTAGCGTTGAACCGGTTCATCTCTCGATCGACTGACAAGTGCCTACCATTTTTCAAAATCCTAAGGAAAGCATTTGAGTGGTCTAAAGAGTGTGAAGAGGCTTTTGAGCAATTGAAGAAGCACCTGACAAGCTCACCACTATTAAGCAGAACTGTTCCCAAAGAAGCATTGTATTTATACTTAGCTGTCTCCCCAACATCTATTAGTGCTACCCTTATCTGAGAAGAAGACGGCGTTCAGAAGCCAGTTTATTTTGTCAGCAGAGCATTGAGGGGAGAAGAAGAGCAGTACCCTCAAATGGAGAAGTTAGCATTTGTGCTAACTTTTGCTTCCAGGAAGCTACGCCTGTATTTCCAAGCTCATACTATAAGAGTCTTGACTGAGTATCCATTGAAGAAAGTACTCAGAAAGTTAGATCTGTCTGGCAGATTAGCTAACTGGGTAATCGAACTCGGAGAATTTGATAGTGAGTTCCTCCCAAGGAACACTATCAAGGGGCAGGTATTGGCCAATTTCTTAGCAAAATTCACCAACCTACCTATCACCCTAGAATGACAGAAAGACGAAACATGGGTAGTCTACATAGATGGATCCTCTACAAGGAAGAATGGTGGAGTCGGTGTTGTATTAATCACCCCGGATGGAGAAGAGTTATGCAGCTCCCTGAGGTTGGAGTTCAAGACCACCAATAATGAGGCCAAGTATGAGGCAATTTTAGCAGGACTCGATTTAGCTCGTGAGATGGGAGCTGAGTTCGTTGAACTACGGAGCGATTACAGGTAATCGTCGGACACATCCGAGGAGAGTTTGAAGCCTAAGGAGGTAAAATGAAGCAATACATATCAAAAGCACAAAATTTACAGAATGCATTCAAGAAATTATGTATTATGAAGATACCAAGGGAAGAGAATGAAAGAGTTGACAGCCTAGCTCGGATGGCGTTAGCAGCAGCTAACGACGCTGAAGAGCCTGAAGGGCCAATCTAGACTTTAATAAGACCTGCCGTAGTCGAGACAGTCTCGGTCTCGGTTACAGAGACCATACCAGAATGGCAAGGGATCATAAGGGAATATTTGGAACAGGGAATTCTCCCGTCATATAAGAAATCAGCAATGCAAGTCAGAACTAGAGCTGCCAGATTTACCATCATTAATGGGATTCTGTACAAATGAGGCTTCATGCTACCACTCCTCAAGTGTATCTCCAAGGAAGAAGGTGATTATGTCCTTCGCGAAATCCATGAAGGTATTTGAGGTAGTCACTCAAGAGCAAGAGTATTGACACATAAAGCAATTTGAGCCAGTTTATACTGGCCGAACATGAGTCGGAACTCGGTATAGATAGTCAAGAATTGTGACAAATGCCAACGCTTTGCCAACATTATAGAACAACCCCTGAAGAACTGAGCTCGATCTCTTCGCCATGGCCCTTCTCACAATGGGGGGTAGATATAGCCAGGCCACTACTTCGTGGAAAGGGAGGTGTGCGGTTCACAGTTGTAGCAGTGGATTATTTCACCAAATGGGCAGAAGTAGAAGCCCTAGTGAACATTACAGCCAAAAGCATAGAACGGTTCTTGTGGAAGAACGTCGTATGCCGCTATGGTATTACATATGCGTTTGTAATTGATAATGGGAAGCAATTTGACTGCGAGTCATTCCGAGAATGGTGTACAAAGCTTCATATAGGAAACTACTACTCTTCTCCAGCTCATCCCCAGGCAAATGGGCAAGTAGAAGCTACTAACAAGACAATTTTCAAAGTTCTGAAGAAGAAACTTGGAGATCGGAAGGGAGATTGGGCAGATGATCTTCAAGAAGTCTTGTGGGCATACCGAACAACCAAAAGAATACCCACCGAGGAGACCCCGTATGCCTTGGCTTTCGGGACTGAGGCAGTCATACCAGCCGAGGTAGGCTCGGATAGCTACCAAGTCAAGACCTTCCATCCCGAGACTAATAATGAAGGTCTCAAACTACATTTAGACTTGCTACAAGAGAAACGGGACCAGGCCCAAGTAACCATGTCGGCGTACCAGGAGAAAGTGGCTCGGTATTTTAATAAAGGGGTCAAGCACAGAAGCTTCAAGATCGGGGACCTGGTTTTGCGCAACACCACCATTGCCACCAAAGATCCTGCTGAGGGAAAATTAGCTCTTAACTAGGAAGGACCTTACAGAGTGATTGAATGCAGAAGGGCAGGAGCTTATTACCTTGAGAGCATGGAAGGAAAAGCACTCCCCAGGCCGTGGAATGCCGAGCACCTCAAAAAGTACTTTATCTAGCTTATTATAGTAAGGTGATTCTTGTTTGATTCTCATTCGATTCTTATTTCCCTTGTAATTTTCATTACATTTTATTTCATTAAATAAAAGAATCTCCTGAAGTTTCGATCACCTTTCAAGCATTTCAAAAGCAAGGTAAATCAAATTACCCTCAGGGTAAACAGCGGAAAGGCCATCAGGAAAATTCAGAACTTTCCCGAGACCAAACCGGATGAGACATAGTTCTTAAGAAAAAAAAAAAAAAAAAACCTGTAAAGGACGTAAAACCTTCAAACATGGTGTGTCCGAAGAAGGTTAAAACTAACAACCTGTAAAGGACATAAAACCTTCAAACAAGGTGTGTCTGAAGAAGGTTAAAACTAACAACCTGTAAAGGATGTAAAGCCTTCAAACAAGGTGTGTCCAAAGAAGGTTAAACTAATGACTTGTAAAGAGCATAAAACCTTCGAAAAAGGTGTGTTTGAAGAAAGTCAAACGAGTAGCCTGTCAAGAGCAGAAATCCTTAAGAAAAAAGGTGTGCTCGAAAAAGGCTAAACAATCTTCAGAAATGTAATGTCAAGAACATAAATCCCTCAAGAAAAGGTGTGTTCAAAAAATATTACTAGTTTACTCCAAGAAATAAACATAGCCAAAACTACAACAGTTACAAGAATTAAGATAAATAAATAAATAAAAGACACATTTCATTAAAGTCTCAAGTTTATGATTTACAAGTCAAGAATCAAATGTACTAACTACTTCATTACAAGCCAAAAGAAAAAGTTTAGCTTTCTTTGAGGTCTACAGATGGAGCCTTGGAAGGAGATGGGGTCTCGGCACCATGTCCAGAAGCGGTCCCTTCATCACCCAAAGACTCCTCGGAACCCGAAAATGGCTGATGAGCAAATCTGTCGATCCCCTCGGCATCGGGCATCAGATCTGACCCGAGACTGATAAGCTATTTTAAAGCCTTGTTAAAAACGGGGAATGGTCTCGAGCTTCACCATGTGAAGGTCGATAGTGTGAGCAGGATCCTTGGCCCAAGACCGGAAGGTCTTGAAACCAAGAATGATCCCATTAGCCCAGGCACTATCCCGAGTCCAGGAAGCATACGATAGCTGCTGCAAATAGTTGGAAGATTGGGCCTCGGCTTCTTCAAGTAGTAGCTTCTTTTCTTCAAGCTTTCCCTGAAAAAATTTAAGTCGCTCCACAGCAACTGTCTGGCCTTTGATGGCCTATTTAAGTTTAGCATTTTGGCCGGTAGCCTCAGCCTGAGAAGCCTTCAGCTACTCCAAAACCTCTGCATGCTTCTCCTCAAGTTGGTGCAGATCCTCCTTTACAATAGAATGATCCTCTTGGTCAGCACGAAGGGTCTGCAACTCAGAAGACAGAGTCGAGACCCGGGACTCGACTTGTGTAAACTTAGTTTGAGTTGCCGATTGCTGCTAGCCGAGAAGGAGCTGCTCTTTATCTTACTGAGCTAGCGTATCCTTTAGTTTGGCATTCTCAACCTCAGAAGCCACCAGCTTTCTCTGGAGGTTCTCGGATTTCAAGGTCGTTTCTTGACAAAATTTTTGGAAGTAGCAGTATAAAACCACCGACTTCATCACTCCCTGCAACAAAGAAAGTTAGTTAAAACGAAGTACAATGTATGCAGAAGAAAAGTCCCATGAAGAGTGGTACTTACACATAGTTAATTGAATAGCATCGACTCTGCCATACCCTTGGCAGAGATATCTCGCTCACCCGTTAAGCTATCTTGGAGAACCAGATCCACCAAAGCTTGGAACGGGTTCCCCAACAATTGTCCACCGAACTGAGACAAGGGCTTCCCCACGATCCAGTCGATGCTCTGAACCTTCACCAAGGAATAGCTAGAGGCCTCAAAATCGGTACCAGCCTCAGCCTCAAGAGCCGATGTCGGGGCCCGAGACGTAGCCTCGAGCACCGGAGCCAGAACCCGAGGCTGCTCCTCAGATATCAGTGACATAACCCGAGGCCTCACTTCTCCCGAAGCGGCATGCGGCCCATTCTTTTCCGACTCCATCCCCACTGAGCTATTTGAAAACAGGTCAACTAAAAGATGCTGAATGTTGGGACCAGAATGGACCGGTGATACCTGTTAAGTGCTAAAATATTCACATTTTCAGTCCTTAACTTGCATGTTTTAAACCTTTGGTTTTAGTTAATTAGGTCATTTTAATTCATTTTTGTGTTTTCCACGCCTTTGTAGGCTTTTGGAAGAAAATGCAGTAAATCTGGAAGATTTGAGCTCAAAAGAGAGAAAATGGGAAAAATTGGAGATCCTACCATTGCGATCGATCGTAGGTTCCCTGGGATCGAGTGAACTACCAGAGAAGACAAAGTATAAAGCGGCCACGAGCGATCGAGCACACAACAGAAGAGGCTCGATCTCAAACGTGCGATCGAGCACACACCGGGTTGCGATCGATTGCACCCATGCGCAGAAGACACATCAAAGCTGTGGCCAGAATAGTAGTATTTCCATATTAGGGTTTTCCAACTCCCAATTGTAATAGGATTGAAACCCTACGAAATTCCTAGGTTTACTAGGTTGTCAAGGACTTCTAGAGCCTATAAATAGACCTTTAAACCTCAAGAATAATCATTTGCGGAAGAGGCACAACTTTGGGGAGAGGAATTGGAGGCTACCTTTCGGTTCTTTCTTTCCCTTTCTTTTTACTTTTATTTTCATTATGTGTACTTTTATTTTCATTATGTGTAACTAACTCTTTAGGAGGGCTAGATTGAAGCCCTAATTATGCTTATTTAAAATTTCAATATTGGCACCTTTGTGATGATCATGTTGTGATATTTAACTTGATTAATTCCTGTTTTCATGAATTCTTCATATGTATGTGACTGGCCACTATGTGCATGTGGTATGGACTAGTTAGTTAAATCAATTTGGATGACCGAGTCATGGGTTTAACATAAGTAACAAAAGTAATCCACGCCGGATTCTTGGGTTAATCAACATGGGGAACCGGGAGTATACACCCATGCCCTAGGCCTCATGTGTTTGTCGATTTCCACAGAATATATGCTTTCCTAAAGAACAACTTAGTATACACCCATGCTAAATCCTTTAAGAAAGAAAAGAGTTAGAGTATACACCCATGCCTAACTCGTTGCTTTGGGAAATCTATAGCTAAAGGACTATACACCCATGCCCTTTGCACAAACATTAGATAGATATAACATGATTAAAGCATTGGCATATTGTTATATTATATAAGTATGATTAGTGGTGGATATCAAAGCACTGCCTTTATCTTTACTTTATCTTTATATCTTTCTATTTTTCTTAATATCAAATCTTTAACAATTTGATATTTTAATTAATTCGAAACAAAATCACAATCCTCGTGGGATCGACCTCGTACTTGCTGCACTATACTATTGTTTTGATCTTGTGCACTTGCGAGTTAAAATGTACTAAATATTATCTATTAATTTAGGTATTATTTGGCACAACAAGTTTTTGGCGCCGTTGCCGGGGATTGTTTGATTTTGTTTGGAATTTTTTTTTTCCTTTAGTTTATTTTTGTTTTAAATTTGTCTGTTTTTATAGTCTTTTGCGCAGTTTCTGTGCCTCTGGAAGTGCGATCGATTGCCCAACTAGGGCGATAGAGCGCACCAGTACGATCGATCACACCTCACAGTGCAATCGATCGCACATCCAGAGAGCAGCACAGTATTGCGATAATTATAGTTCTGATTTTTTTTTCTTTTATTTCATGCTGGGTCAGTTGCGTCTACATCTTCGTAAGTTTTATTTTCAATCTTGTTTTATTTTCCCTTTTTAATTTTAACTTTTTGTTATTTGATTTTTTTTATTTTACACATGTGGGGAGGTGTTCCAACACCCCAAGAACCATGTTCATTATGCCATGACCCTTATCACCGTGTTAGAGTATGTCCTATAATGAGACAAATTTCTAACAAAATTAATGGGCATAAGAACACATCGTTCTCTAGACCGGGGAATGACAACTATCTTGATTCCTGCAACCTAACCTGGAGCCAACAGTCAAATTTCCAATGGCAAGCTCAAGCTCTTAGAAATCATTCATATTCCTCTCAATCGGATCCACCACTACAAGATCAGCTGGCTGCGATGCAAAAGACATGAAATATGCTTGTAAACTCCATGACTACCCAAAACATATCTCCCATTCAGCCAGCCACTCAACTTCAGGTATGTGCTATATGTTCTCAATTAAATCACACTACTGAGACCTGCCCTTTGTACTCATTTGCAGATCAGGAGCAAGCCAATTATGTGGAACAACACACTTATCCTCCCAAGAACAATCCTTACTCCAACACTTATAATTCAGGGTGGCACAACCACCTCAATTCTTCATGGAGTAACAGTAGGAATATTCGGAACCCTCAAGGACAGCAAAGCAATTCCCAACAAGCAGTTCAACCAGCCCAAGACCTAGAAGAGGAGGACCTGAAGAGTCTTTTACGACAATTTGTGCCTTCACAACAGCAAGCTACGACTAATAAAAAACAATTCAATACAAAGACTGATCAAGTCATTCAAAGACTAGAAGTACAAATAGGACAATTGGCCAAGGAGCTGAGTACATTCCGCATCAATAGACCTCACCAATACCAAGAAGAAGAGTGTCGAAGGCAGTTGATAGAACACCCCAATGAATAGTACATGGAGGAAGAGTGCACCTTCTATCATGAGCAAGCAATTACCACATTGAGGAATGAAGAGGTGGCGGAAAATCAAGTGGAAGAGGAGAAGGAAGAGCAAGCCGAAGTTCCACAAGAGTCACATCAGGGAAAAGAAGAGAGCATTGAGATTTCTTCAACATCATCTCTTATTCTTGAAACACTAAGAGGCCAGGAGAGAAGCCTGTTAGAGCTACCACATGAGCAAATTGAGGACATCAAGATAGAGAAGCTCCCTAAGTTTTCTTCTTACTTTATTCCAGTTCATGATTCCCCACCAGATGAGCAACTGTTTGAGAAAACTCAGAGTGGTCCTCCCCGATCTATAGACACTCGAAAGCACTGTGCAACAGAAGAGATTCATTCCCTTTGGTGCAAGAGACGGAAAGATTGGTGCTTCAAGTTTAAAGTGTCACAGTCTGGCTGAAGACGTTAAACTTAGCGCTCATGGGAGGCACCACATAACATATCCTTTGTGTTTTGTTGTTTGTTTCTTTTTACTTGTTTGTGTGTTTTCTTGTTTTGCAGGGGAAAGTGTGCTTCACTTCAAGTTTGGGGGTGTGCTATGAGCCATGCTTTCCAAGATCATATCGACCATCTCCCGGGTACATTCTTTCCTTTACTTAAACACATTGGGGACAATGTGTCATTTAAGTTTGGGGTATGGGCACACATGATTGTTCACACACTTTGTCCCAATTTCAAATTATTTGTTTGTGTGTGTGTTGGTTTATTTGTAAAAAAATAAAAAATAGTTCTGTTGTCGGGACCATGTTCATGCACATGTTAAAAAAATGTGAGGCAGGGGTCAACATGTAAATCCAACAGCTTTGATGTGTTTTTATATTTTTATTATCTAACAATTTTACTTAGGTAACACATGTTATGCATGTTCATGTTTGCTCTAAAATTTTAAGATGATCTAAAAGAATGGTGGCTTGAATTCATTAGTGAGCTTAAAATTTTGAACACATGATCTGATGAGTGAATCTGTTAGTTTGGTTACTTGTTGAGGATAGTTGAAAAATCACATGTTTGATCTGATCACGCAAAGCACATTAGCACATAATCTGTAAGGTATGACATGAGGTCTGATATTTGTGTTTCTGCATTTTGAATGAAACTGGATGATTTATTAAATGGACACTTTGGCATATTTGAAAAAAAAAAAAAAGAAGGAAAAAAGAAAAGAAAAGAAAGGTGTGAAATAAATGATCATTGATGGCTTTTCACTGAGTAACTGGGCCTCTTGCCTCAAAGCATTGAGTGTTCACGTCAAAAGGTGAAAATTTTTGATTTGATTGATGTCATGGTTAGTTTGGTTTCGTAGCCTTTTTGACTCGAGTTAGTAAGTCCTAGGGGTGTCTCTACACCTAATGCCCTAAAACCACCTGGTTTGGGAGTCATTGACTTAATACTCGCTACAATAATCAATTAGAGAGCTTAAGGGAATCAAACATTGCACAACCAGACCAAAAAAAAAAAAAAAAAGGGAAAAAAACAAATATGCCATGGTTGTTCATTCTAATAGGGATTCTAGTGAATTTTGAGATATGGAGACATTGCATATTGGAAAGATTTGGAAGCCTCATAATTTTGTACTAATTCACTGTACACAAATTTCAAACTTGTGATGATTTAGCATGTCCTTTGTAATTAATTGCACTTTGAGATTCCAATTCATTGTGAAGATGTAGTTCATCTTTTTAAGCTTGCTAATGAATAAAAATCATGATCTTGAAGTGATACTTTGCATTTTGAAATAACATGAGTTGTGCATGATGTTTGTGGGTAACATCTCTGGAAAACCCTCATGAGACTTCACTCGTCCTCTAGGGAATTCCTAGAGGTTTAAAAGGCCTATTGCATATGCTAAATGCAATGGTACATCCCACGAAAAATTGATTTATCTTTTTGTTTTCTGTTTTTTCCATTTTGTTTTTAGTTTTGTATTGCTAAGGGACTAGCAATATGAAAGTTTGGGGGTGTGTTAAGTGCTAAAATATTCACATTTTAAGCCCTTAACTTGCATGTTTTAAACGTTTGGTTTTAGTTAATTAGGTCATTTTAATTCATTTTTGTGTTTTCCATGCTTTTGTAGGCTTTTGGAAGAAAATGAAGTAAATCTGGAAGATTTGGGCTCAAAAGAGAGAAAATGGGAAAAATTGGAGATCCTACCATTGCGATCGATCACAGGTTTCCTGCGATCGAGCGCACTACTGGAGAAGACAAAGTATGAAGCGGCCACGAGCGATCGAGCGCACAATAGAAGAGGCTCGATCGCAGACGTGCAATCGAATGCACACGGGTTGCGATCGATCGCACTTGTGCGCAGAAGACACTTCAAAGCTGCGGCCAGAATAGTAGTGTTTCCATATTAGGGTTTTTTAACTCCCAATTGTAATAGGATTCAAACCCTACGAAATTCCTAGATTTACTAGTTTGTCAAGGACTTCTAGAGCCTATAAATAGACCTTTAAACCTCAAGAATAATCATTCAGGAAAGAGGCACAACTTTGGGGAGAGGAATTGGAGGCTACCTTTCGGTTCTTTCTTTCCCTTTCTTTTTACTTTTATTTTCATTATGTGTAACTAACTCTTTAGGAGGGCTAGATTGAAGCCCTAATTATGCTTATTTAATATTTCAATATTGGCGCTTTTGTGATGATCATGTTGTGATATTTAACTTGATTAATTCCTGTTTTTATGAATTCCTCATATGTATGTGACTGGCCATTATGTGCATGTGGTTTGGATTAGTTAGTTAAATCAATTTGGATGACCGAGTCCTGGGTTTAACATAAGTAACAAAAGTAATCCACGCCGGATTCTTGGGTTAATCAACATGGGGAACCGGGAGTATACACCCATGCTCTAAGCCTCATGCGTTTGTCGATTTCCACTGAATATATGATTTCCTAAAGAACAACTAAGTATACACCCATGCTAAATCCTTTAGGAAGGAAAAGAGTTAGAGTATACACCCATGCCTAACTCGTTGCTTAGGGAAATCTATAGCTTAAGGAGTATACACCCATGCCCTTAGGTTGACAAACATTAGATAGATATAACATGATCAAAGCATTGGCATATTGTTATATTATCTAAGTATGATTAGTGGTGGATATCAAAGCCCTGCCTTTATCTTTACTTTATCTTTATATCTTTTTATTTTTCTTAATATCAAATTTGTGACAATTTGATATTTTAATTAATTCGAAGCAAAATCACAATCCTCGTTGGATCGACCTCGTACTTGCTGCACTATACTATTGTTTTGATCTTGTGCACTTGCGAGTTAAAACGTACTAAATATTATCTATTAATTTATGTAGTATTTGGCACAACAATATCGACCCCATGGGGATAGCTGTAGTAGGAGCAACTCCAGGAGGTCCTAAGAGGGTCGCTGCCAAAGGGGTTGCAGCAATAGGATGGTTTGTAAGGATATTCTCGTAGGCCGTTATCGAAGCCACATCAGGCTCTAGATTAACCCTCCTCCGAGCAGCCAAGAGGTCGGCAAAGACGGATTTCCCCTTCTCGGCCTCGACAGTAGGGCCCTTGCCCTTCACTAGCCTCCTTTTCTTTAACTGAGGAGCCTCACGCTCCTCGGGCTCATCAACCAAGCGCAGAGCCTTCCTTATCCGAGACTCATCTACCTTTTTCTTGCCTTTGTCAAGCGTAGGCTTTTGAGGGGTAGCACCTCGAGTATTGGCTGCCGGAGGGCCCAAATCAACAACTGTTCGAGCTAGTTTCTTCCGTGACCCACCGGCGCTCTCTTCGTCGGCATATAAACAGCGGTTCAGCGCATCAATCGTAACCAATTTCTTGAAGGTCATGATAGACTCATGCTTCAGAGCCCAGGCCAGAACCGTGTTAACTCGGACCATCTCGTCCTCTAACAAACACAAATTCTTGTGGAGACCCAAATGGGGGGTAGTCGTCTCCCTACTATCGGCTGCTCCGCTTTCTCTCCAGGAGCAAATTCCCATTGCCCGTGCACAAAGAAGTACATGTTTTTCTATCTGTGGTTACTAGTGAAGGTCTTATCCATAAAAAAGAGTTTTCCCTGTCTCGACTTGAAGTTATACAGCCCATCACTATTGGGATTCTTCTGGAGTCGGTACATCCAGAGAAATTCTGAAACGGTCAAGTACTTTCCTTCTCCAAGGGCCATGGGCCAAACAACCACACAGGCGAAAAAACATCCTCCAGGCGTTGGGGACCAATTGGTGGGGAGCCACATTCAGGCAACCGAGAAGTTCACGGATGACCTTGGGGAACGGAAGCTTGAGGCCAGCACAGAACATTTCTTCATAATGGTAGACCTCGTGGCTCCCAATGTCCACGATGGCGCCCTTCCTCTCGTCATCAAAACGGAGTTTCACCATTTTTGGGATATAACAGTCCAGCCTGACTCGGCGCTCATCAGCCAAGGTTAGATTGGCTTCCACAAGGCTGGGTAAATTTTACCCAAACCACCATCGGACCTTGATCCTTCTCCCTGAGACATAGCCAGAAAGTTCCTGAGGAAAGAGCAGAGCAGAAAAGAACAAATGTTACAAAGACTTGGTGCGAATAAGAAAGAAACAAGAAAGGAGAAAGATTTTATAAAGTAAAGATAAGAACATGAAATACTAAAGGATTCCCCGAGACACGCGTGTTGTGCCAAATACTACCTAAATTAATAGATAATATTTGGGACATTTTAACTCGCAAGTGCACAAGATCAAAACAATAGTATAGTGCAGCAAGTACGAGGTCAAACCCACGGAGATTGTGATTTTATTTAGAATTAATTAAAAATATCAATTTGTCACTTAATTGATATTGTGAAAAAGAAATAAAAAGATATAAAGATAAAGTAAAGGTAAAGGCAGGGCTTTTGATATCCACCACTAATTATATTTAGATAATATGCCAATATGCCAATGTTTTGATCATGTTATGTATATCTAAAGTTTGTTAACCTAAGGGCATGGGTGTATACTCCTTAAGCTATAGATTTGCCTAAGCAACAAGTTAGGCATGGGTGTATACTCTAACTCTTTTCTTTCCTAAAGGATTTAGCATGGATGTATACTCCAAGTTCCCCATGTTGATGAACCCAAGAACCCGGTGTGGATTACTTTTGTTACTTAGTTAAACCCAGGACTCGGTCATTCAAATTGATTTAACTAACTAGTCCATACCACATGCATATAATGGCCAGTCACATACATATGAGGAATTCACAAAAACAAGAGTTAATCAAGTTAAATATCACAACATGATTATCACAAAGGCGCCAACATTGAAATATTAAATAAACATAATTAGGGCTTCAATCTAGCCCTCCTTAAGAGTTACTTACACATAATTAAAATAAAAAGAAAACAGAAGGGAAAGAATGAACCGAAAACCGCTCCTAGAAGTAGCCTCCAAATTCCTTTCGCAAAGTTGTGCCTCTTCTAATTCTCCTAAAAATTGTCTCTTGAATTGTGAGGCTTAAAGATCTATTTATAGGGCTTAGGAGAGTCCTAGAAGCCCTAGTAATCCTAGGAATTTCGGAGATTTAAGTCCAAGTCCAATTAGGATAAAGAAAACCCAAGTCCAAATCGGAATAGGATTCGACTAGAATTGCAGTCCTAACTTGCGGCGTGATTTTGGCCTTGCGGCGCTCCGAATTGGGAAAATTCTATTTCATGATGATGTATAATTTTGAGTTAGCTTTCCAATGCGGCTTGAATAACTTCAATCGAGTGTTTGAGCTGAAAGTTATGGTCAAAATACCAAGAGGTATGCAGAATCCAATTTTTCCTCCAATCCGATTTGACTTCAATTTGAGAAATTCCGAATTAATCATTTCCTTTATTTGATTAAACTTAACCATGATTTGCTAAGCTTAACCATATCTTCTAGGTCTTCCCAATTTTCCCTTTAAGCTTAGAATTTTTTCGAAAACGCTTTCTTTTCTTCCAAAAACCTATAAAACAAAGAAAATACAAAAAGGAAGTAAAATGGCATGAATTAACTAAAACTAAGGGATTAAAACATGTAAGTTAAGGGCTAAAGATATGAATATTTTGGCACTTAACACACCCCCAAACTTACATATTGCTAGTCCCTTAGCAATACAAAACTAAAAACAAAATGAAAAAATAGGAAACAAAAAGATAAATCCATCTTTCGTGGGATGTACGATTGCATTTAGCGTATGCAACAAGCCTTTTAAACCCCTAGAAATTCCCTAGAGGACGTGTGAAGTCTTGTGAGGGTTTTCCAGAAATGTTACCCACAAACATCATGAATAGTTCATGTTATTTCAAAAATTAAAGCATCACTTCAAGATTAATGTTTTCATTCATAAGCAAACTTAAAAAGATGAACTCCATCTTCACAATGAATTGGAATCACTTCGTGCCACCCGCCGACATGATTGCCTCGATGTTCTGCACAAGCTCGTAAATTTTCGGGCCAAACAATTTTGCCTCGCATCCGACCATTTTGTTCGGCCTAGGGTTTCGGTCCAAGTTGTGAAAAAATACATCCTCATTCGATTTGCCCGAAATTTTACGAGGGTGCTAAATGGCTCGAGGCGATCATGTCGGT
>NC_081541.1:21002654-21006021 GCF_901000735.1 Corylus avellana | reverse complement strand
TCGAGCCATCCAATACCGATCCCTTTGTGAACAAATGGACGGTCTTCGGAGAGAGCTAGCTGATCAAAGAAGGGAGGCTAGGGAAGATAAGGTCGCCATGGACAAACGCTTATCTGCCCTAGAAGAATTGATGCGGTCCATCCTAAACCGGTTACCACCACCATCTGGAGCATCCACTTCTGGGCAACACTGAGAGGGGACCTCCGTCTGGCTGAAGACGTAAAACTTAGCGCTCATGGGAGGCACCCCATAGCATATCCTTTTATTTTGTTGTTTGATTTCTATTTTGTTGTGTTATCATTGGTGTTTAGTATTTTTGGTGTTTTGGTGTTTTGTCGTTTCTTTTCCATTCTGTTACTGCGATCGATCGCACCACACATGCGATCGAGCGCAGGTCTTCATATGTGAGACTACTGCACTCTGTTAGTGCGATCGAATGCACAACATGTGCAATCGAGCGCACTTGGTAGCATCCCATAGTTATTGTTTATTTTGTTTTGTTCAATTTTTATTTCATTTTCGTTTTGTTCCTTTTTACTTGTTTGTGTGTTTTATTATTTTGCAGGGACAAGTGTGTTTCAATTCAAGTTTGGGGGTGTGCTATGAGCCATGCTTGCCAAGACTATGTCGACCATCTCCTGGGTACATTCCTTCCTTTACTTAGACACATTGGGGACAATGTGTCATTTAAGTTTGGGGGTATGGGCACACATGTTCACACACACTTTGTCCCAATTTCTTGTTAATTGTTTGTTTTGTGTGTTGTTTTGTTAAAAAAAAAAAAAAAAAAAAAAAAATTATGCATGTTCATGTTTATCCAAAAATTTTAGGTTGATCCAGAAAGAATTGTGGCTTGAATTCATCAGTGAGCTTAAAATTTTGAAAACATGATCTGATGAGTGAATATGTTAGTTGATTACTTGTTTAGGACAGTTGAAAAATCACATGTTTGATCTGATCACACAAGCACATTAGCACATAATTTGTGAGGTATGACATGAGGTCTAATACGTGTGTTTCTGCATCTTGGATGAAATTGAATGACTTATTAGATGACAAAATGGCATATATAGTGATAGAAAAAAAAAAAGTAGAAAAAAAATAGAAGAATAAATAAATGATCATTGAAGGCTTTTCACTGAGTAACTGGACCTCTTGTCTCAAAGCATTGAGTGTTCACGTCCAAAAGGTGAAAAATTTGGAATTGATCAATGTCATGGTTAGTTGGTTTTGTAGCCTTTTTGTCTCGAGTTAGTAGGTCCTTAGGGGTGTCTCTACACCTAATGCCCTAAAACCACCTGGTTTGGGAGTCATTGACTTAACACTCGCTACAAGGGTCAATTAGAAAGCTTAAGGGAACCAACATTGCACAACCTGACCAAAAGAAAAAGAAAAAAAATGCCAGTGTGTCATTCTAATAGGGATTTCAGTGAATTCTAAGATAAGGAGACATTGCATATTGGAAAGATTTGGAAGCCTCATAATTTTGTACTAGTTCACTATACACAATTTTCAAACTTGTGATGATTTAACATGTCCTTTGTGAGTAATTGCACTTTAAGACTCCAATTCATTGTGAAGAGGGAGTTCATCTTTTTAAGTTTGCTAATGAATGAAAATCATGATCTTGAAGTGATACTTTAATTTTTGGGATAACATGAACTGTGCATGATGTTTGTGGGTAACATTTCTGGAAAACCCTCATGAGACTTCACTCGTCCACTAGGGAATTCCTAGTGGTTTAAAAGACTTGTTGCATAGGCTAAATGCAATCGTACATCCCACGAAAGATGGATCTATCTTTGTTTTCTGTTTTTCCATTCTTGTTTTTTAGTTTTGTATTGCTAAGGGACTAGCAATATATAAGTTTTGGGGTGTGATAAGCACTAAAATATTCATATTTTTAGCCCTTAACTTGCATGTTTTAATCCTTTGGTTTTAATTAATTCAGACATTTTAATTCCTTTTTGTGTTTTTTCATACTTTTACAGGCTTTTGGAAGAAAATGAAGTAAAACTAGGTGATTTGAGCTCAAAAGAGAAAATGGAGACAATTGGAGCTCCTTGGTACTGCGATCAATCGCAGGGTATTTCCGATCGAGTGCAATACCCGAGAGGACATAGCATCAAGCAGGCCAGGAGCGATCGAGTGCATGCCAAAAGGAGGAACGATTGCAGACTTGCGATCGAGCGCACCCGTGCGCAGGAGACTTATCAAGTGGCGGCTGGATTGACATTATTTCCATATTAGGGTTTTCCAACTCCAAATTGTAATAGGTCTCAAAACCCTACAAAATCCTAGGTTTACTACTTTGTCAAGGACTTCTAGAGACTATAAATAGACCCTTAAGCCTCTAGAATTGACAGACTTTGTAAGGAGAAGAAGAGGAGCTCTTCAAGTTCAAGTCTCGGGTTTAAATCAATTTGGATGGCCAAGTCCTGGGTTTAGCATAAGTAACAAAAGAAATCCACACCGGGTTCTTGGGTTAATCAACATGGGGAACCAGGAGTATATGCCATGCCCTAGGCCTCGTGTGTTTGTCGATTTCCATAGAACATATGCTTTCCTAAGGAACAACTTAGTATAAATCATGCTAAATCCCTTAGGAATGAAAAGAGTTAGAGTATACGCCATGCCTAACTTGTTGCTTAAGGAAATCTATAGCTTTAGGAGTATACGCCATGCCCTAAGGTTAATAAACATTAGATATGCACAACTTGATCAAAACATTGGCATATTGTTATATTAGCTAAATATAATTAGTGGTGGATATCAAAGCGCTACCCTTTATTATCATGACTTCAACAATCAATCTTTGTTTTGCTTTTGCTTAAGGAATCGATTTTTAAACATAAATTCAGCAATCCTCGTGGGAATGATCCTGTACTTGCACCATATACTACTATGTTGACCTTGTGCACTTGCAAGTAAAACGTACAATTATTCACCTATTAATTTAGGTAGATTTTTGCACAACAATTCCCTCGAAGAACTGAACACGCTCGTAAAATTTTGGGCAAATCGGATGGTGTAGTACTTTCACAACTAGGACCGAAGCCCATGGCCTTAACAAAATGGTTAGGTGTGAAGCGAAATTATTTGGCCTGGAAATTTACGAGCTTGTGCAAAACTTCGAGGCAATCGGGTGCCATGAAGTGATTCAAGTTCGTTTGCCCCCCCTACGTTCACTAACGAACGATAACTTTTTTTGAAAGTTTAGATGCCCCGATCACGCCAGAACGACTCGAATTTCTCCATGCTACCCATCGACATGATCGCCTCGAAGAACTGAACACACTCCTAAAATTTCGGGCAAATCGGATTAAGTTGTACTTTAAAAACTATGATCAAAGTCCATGGGCCTAAC
>NC_081541.1:20998746-21002554 GCF_901000735.1 Corylus avellana | reverse complement strand
TTATTTGGCCAGGAAATTTACGAGCTTGTGCAAAAGTTCGAGGCAATCGGGTGCCATGACGTGATTCGAGTTCGTTTGCCCCCCCTACGTTCACTAACGAACGATAACTTTTTCTGAAAGTTTAGATGCCTCGACCATGCCAAAACGACTAGAATTTCTCCATGCTTCTCATCGACATGATCCCCTCGAAGAACTAAACACACTCGTAAAATTTCGGGCAAATCGGATTAAGTTGTACTTTAACAACTAGGATCGAAGCTCATGGGCTTAACAAAATGGTCAGATGCGAAGTGAAATTCTTTGGCCCATGTGCAAAACTTCGAGGCAATCATGTCTGCGGGTGCCACGAAGTGGTTCGAGTTCGTTTGCCCCCCCAACTTCACTAACGAACGATAAGTTTTTTCTGAAAGTTTAGAAGTCCCAATCCCGCCGGAACCACTTGAATTTCTTCGTGCCACCCGTCGACATGATTGCCTCGAAGAACTGAACATGCTCGTAAAATTTCGGGCAAATCCGGTGATGTTGTACTTTAACAACTAGGACCGAAGCCCATGGGCCAAACAAAATGGTCAGATGCGAAGCGAAATTGTTTGGCCCAAAAATTTAAGAGCTTGTGCAAAACTTCGAGGCAATCATGTCAGCGGGTGCCACGAAGTGAATCGAGTTCTTTTGCCCCCCGAAGTTAACTTATGAATGATAACCTTTTCCGAAAGTTTAGAACCCCCAATCCCGTCAGAACGACTCAAATTTCTTCATTCTACCCGTCGATATGATCGCCTCAAAGAATTGAACACGCTCGTAAAATTTCGGGCAAATCCGATGATGTTGTACTTTCACAACTAGGACCGAAGCCCATGGGCCTAACAAAATAGTTAGATGCGAAGCGATATTGTTTGGCCCGAAAATGTACGAGCTTGTGCAAAACTTCGAGGCAATCATGTTGGCGGGTGCCATGAAGTGATTCTAGTTCGTTTGCCCACCCAAGTTCACTTACGAACGATAACCATTTCCGAAAGTTTAGAAGCCCCGATCCCGCCGGAACGACTTGAATTTCTTCGTGCCGCCCGTCGACATGATCGCCTCAAAGAACTGAACACGCTCGTAAAATTTTAGGCAAATCGGATGATGTTGTACTTTCACAACTAGGACCGAATCCCATGGCCCTAACAAAATGGTTAGGAGTGAAGCAGAATTTTTTGGCCAGGAAATTTACGAGCTTGTGCAAAAGTTCGAGGCAATCGGGTGCCATGACGTGATTCGAGTTCGTTTGCCCCCCCTACGTTCACTAACGAACGATAACTTTTTCTGAAAGTTTAGATGCCTCGATCATGCCAGAACGACTCGAATTTCTCCATGCTTCTCGTTGACATGATCCCCTCGAAGAACTAAACACACTCGTAAAATTTCGGGCAAATAGGATGAAGTTGTACTTTAACAACTAGGATCGAAGCTCATGGGCCTAACAAAATGGTCAGATGCGAAGCGAAATTCTTTGGCCCATGTGCAAAACTTTGAGGCAATCATGTCTGCAGGTGCCACAAAGTGGTTCGAGTTCGTTTTCCCCCCCAACTTCACTAACGAACGATAAGTTTTTCTGAAAGTTTAGAAGTCCCAATCCCGCCGGAACCACTTGAATTTCTTCGTGCCACCCGTCGACATGATTGCCTCGAAGAACTGAACACGCTCGTTAAATTTCGGGCAAATCCGGTGATGTTGTACTTTCAGAACTAGGACCGAAGCCCATGGGCCAAACAAAATGGTCAGATGCGAAGCGAAATTGTTTGGCCCAAAAATTTAAGAGCTTGTGCAAAACTTCGAGGCAATCATGTCAGCGGGTGCCACGAAGTGAATCGAGTTCTTTTGCCCCCCGAAGTTAACTTATGAATGATAACCTTTTCCGAAAGTTTAGAAGCCCCGATCCCGCCGGAACGACTTGAATTTCTTCGTGCCGCCTATCGACATGATCGCCTCGAAGAACTGAACACGCTCGTAAAATTTCGGGGAAATCGGATGATGTAGTACTTTCACAACTAGGACCGAAGCCCATGGCCATAACAAAATGGTCAGTGCGAAGCGAAATTGTTTGGTCTGGAAATTTACGAGCTTGTGCAAAACTTCGAGGCAATAGGGTGCCATGAAGTGATTTGAGTTTGTTTGCCGCCCCTACGTTCACTAATGAACGATAACTTTTCTCAAAGTTTAGATGCCCCAATCACGCCAAAACACTTCAAATTTCTCTGTGGCACCCGTCGACATGATCACCTCGAAGAACTAAACACACTCGTAAAACTTCGGGCAAATTGGATTAAGTTGTACTTTCACAACTAGTATCGAAGCCCATGGGCCTAACAAAATGGTCAGATGCGAAGCAAAATTCTTTGGTCCAAAAATTTACAAGCATGTGCAAAACTTCGAGGCAATCATGTTGGCAGGTGCCACGAAGTGATTCGAGTTCATTTGTCCCCCCAAGTTCACTTACAAATGATAAACTTTTCTGAAAGTTTGGAAGCCCCGATCCCGCCGAAACGACTTGAATTTCTTCATGCCCCCCGTCGACATGATCGCCTCGAAGAACTGAACATGCTCGTAAACTTTTGAGCAAATCCGATTATGTTGTACATTCACAACAAGGACCGAAGCCCATGGGCCTAACAAAATGGTCTGGTGCGAAGCGAAATTGTTTGGCCTTAAAATTCACGACCTTGTGCAAAACTGCGAGGCAATCATGTTAGCAGGTGCCATGATGTGATTCGATTTTCATTTACCCTCCCATGTTCACTAACAAACAATAACTTTTTCTGAAAATTTGGAAGCCCCGATCCAGTCGGAACGACTCAAATTTCTTCGTACCACCCGTCGACATGATCGCCCCGATTCATGTTACCCGTTGATATGATCGCCTCGAAGAACTGAACACGCTTGTAAAATTTTGGGCAAATCCGATGATGTTGTACTTTCACACTTAGGACCGAAGCCAGTTGGGCCAAACAAAATGGTCAGATGCGAAGCAAAATTGTTTGGCTTGAAAATTTACGAGCATGTGCAAAACTTCGAGGCAATCATGTCGACAGGTGCCACGAAGTGATTCGTGTTCGTTTGCCCCCTTAACTTCACTTATGAACGGCAACCTTTTTGGAAAGTTTAGAAGCCCTGATCCCGCCGGAACGACTTGAATTTCTTCATGCCACCCGTTGACATGATCACCTCGAAGAACTTAACACGCTCGTAAAATTTTGGGCAAATCCGATCATGTTGTACTTTCACAACTAGGACCGAAGCACATCGGCCTAACAAAATGGTCAGATGCAAAGCGAAATTGTTAAGCCCGAAAATTTACGAGCATGTGCAAGACTTTGAGGTAATCATGTCGGCAGGTGCCACGAAGTGATTCAAGTTCATTTGTCCCCCCAAGTTCACTTACGAATGATAAACTTTTCTGAAAAGTTTGGAAGCCCCGATCCCGCCGAAACGACTTGAATTTCTTCGTGCCCCCTGTCGACATGATCGCCTCGAAGAACTGAACATGCTCATAAACTTTTGAGCAAATCCAATTATGTTGTACTTTCACAACAAGGACCGATGCCCATGGGACTAACAAAATGGTCAGGTGCATAGCGAAATTCTTTGGCCCTAAAATTCACGACCTTGTGCAAAACTTCGAGGCAATCATGTTAGCGGGTGCCACGATGTGATTCGAGTTCATTTACCCTCCCATGTTCACTAACGAACAATAACTTTTTCTGAAAATTTGGAAGCCCCGATCCAGTAGGAATGACTCGAATTTCTTCGTGCCACCCGTCGACATGAT
>NC_081541.1:20990940-20998646 GCF_901000735.1 Corylus avellana | reverse complement strand
GTTATCGTTCCTTAGTGAAGATGGCGGGGGGGCAAACGAACTCAAATCACTTCGTGCCGCCCGCCGAAATGATTGCCTCGAAGTTCTGCACAAGCTCGTAAATTTTTGTTCCAAACAATTTCGCTTCGCATCTGACCCTTTTTTACGGCCTAGGCTTGTGGTCCTAGTTGTTAAAAAATAGAACCTGATGCCGAGATGCCCGAAATTTTACGAGCGTGCTCAGTGCTTCGAGGCTATCATGTCGGCGGCAGGCATGAAGCAATTCGAGTCGTTCCGGCCGGGATAGGGGTCCTTGTCAAGTTTCAGAAAAAGTTATTGTTCGTTAGTTAAAATGGGGGGACAAACAAACTCGAATCACTTCGTGGCACCCTCCGACAGGATTGCCTCGAAGTTCTGCCCAAGCTCGTAAATTTTTGGGCCTAATAATTTCGCTTCGCACCTGACCATTTTGTTTGGCCTAGGGTTTCAGTCCTAGTTGTGAAGAAATACAACGTCGTTTGATTTGCTCAAAATTTTACGACCCCGCTCAGTGCTTCGAGGCGATAATTTTCGGCGGGGGGCACAAACAAAATCGAGGCGTTCCTGCCGGGATCGGGGCTCTTGTTAACTTTAAGAAAAAGTTATCGTTCCTTAGTGAAGATGGCGGGGGGGCAAACGAACTCGAATCACTTCGTGCCGCCCGCCGACATGGTTGCCTCGAAGTTCTGCACAAACTCGTAAATTTTCGTTCAAAACAATTTCGCTTCGCATCTGACCTTTTTGTACGGCCTAGGGTTGTGGTCCTAGTTTTGAAAAAATAAAACCTGTAGCCGAGATGCCCAAAATTTTACGAGCGTGCTCAGTGCTTCGAGCATATCATGTCGACGGGTGGCATGAAGAAATTTGAGTGGTTCCGGCCGGGATCGGGGCTCTTGTCAACTTTCAGAAAAAGTTATTGTTCGTTAGTAAAGATAGGGGGACAAACGAACTCGAATCACTTCGTGGCACCCGCCGACATGATTGCCTCTAAGTTTTGCACAAGCTCGTAAATTTTTGGGCCAAACAATTTCGCTTCGCATCTAACCATTTTGTTCGGCCTAGGGTTTCTGTCCTAGTTGTGAAAAAATACAAGCTAGTCCGATTTGCCCAGAATTTTACGAGCGTGCTCAGTGTTTCGAGGCTATCATGTCGGCGGGTGGCATGAAGAAATTCGAGCCGTTCTGGCCGGGATAGGGGCCCTTGTCAAGTTTCAGAAAAAGTTATCATTCGTTAGTAAAAATGGGGGGACAAACGAACTCGAATTACTTCATGGCATCAGCCGACATGATTGCCTCGAAGTTCTGCACAAGCTCGTAAATTTTCGTTCCAAACAATTTCGCTTCGCATCTGACCTTTTTGTACGGCCTAGGGTTGTGGTCCTAGTTGTGAAAAAAAAGAACTTGACGCCGAGATGTCCGAAATTTTACGAGCGTGCTCAGTTCTTCGAGGCTATCATGTCGGCGAGTGGCATGATGAAATTCGAGTCGTTCTGGCCGGGATCTAGGCTCTTGCCAACTTTTAGAAAAAGTTATTCTTCGTTAGTAAAGATGGGGGACAAACGAACTCGAATCACTTCGTGGCACCCGCCGACATGATTGCCTCGAAGTATTGCACAAGCTCGTAAATTTTTGGGCCAAACAATTTCGCTTCGCATCTGACCATTTTGTTCGGCCTAGGGTTTCGGTCCTAGTTGTGAAAAAATACAACCTCGTGAATTTGCACAAAATTTTACGAGCGTGCTTAGTGCTTCGAGGCGATAATGTCGGCGGGTGGCACAAAGAAATTCGAGTCGTTCAGGCCGGGATCTGGGCTCTTGTTAAATTTCAGAAAATGTTATCGTTCGTAAGTGAAGATGGGGGGGGGGGGAAACGAACTCGAATCACTTCGTGCCGCCCACCGACATGATTGCCTCGAAGTTCTGCACAAGCTCGTAAATTTTCGTTCCGAACAATTTCGCTTCGCATCTAACCTTTTTGTACGGCCTAGGGTTGTGGTCCTAGTTGTGAAAAAAAAGAACTTGACGCCGAGATGTCTGAAATTTTACGA
The DNA here is from genome assembly GCF_901000735.1 of Corylus avellana. NCBI lineage: Eukaryota > Viridiplantae > Streptophyta > Magnoliopsida > Fagales > Betulaceae > Corylus > Corylus avellana. The sequence continues at coordinate 20,996,582 of NC_081541.1, read as the reverse complement.
GCGTCCTCAGTGCTTCGAGGCTATCATGTCGGTGGGTGGCATGAAGAAATTCGAGTCGTTCCAGCCGGGATCGAGGCTCTTGCCAACTTTCAGAAAAAGTTATTCTTCGTTACTACAGATGGGGGGACAAACGAACTCAAATCACTTCGTGGCACCCGCCGACATGATTGCCTCGAAGTTCTACCCAAGCTCGTAAATTTTTGGGCCTAATAATTTCGCTTCGCACCTGACCATTTTGTTCGGCCTAGGGTTTCGGTCCTAGTTCTGAAGAAATACAACCTCGTCCGATTTGCTCAAAATTTGACGACCATGCTCAGTGCTTCGACGCGATAATTTCGGCGGGGGGCACAAAGAAAATCGAGGCGTTCCTGCCGGGATCAGAGCTCTTGTTAACTTTAAGAAAAAGTTATCGTTCCTTAGTGAGGATGGCGGCGGGGCAAACGAACTCGAATCACTTCGTGCCGCCCGCCGACATGATTGCCTCGAAGTTTTGCACAAGCGCGTAAATTTTCGTTCCAAACAATTTCGCTTCGCATCTGACCATTTTGTACGGTCAAAGATTGTGGTCCTAGTTGTGAAAAAATACAACCTGACACCGATATGCCCGAAATTTTCCGAGCGTGCTCAGTGCTTCGAGGCGATCATGTCGGCGGGTGGCACGAAGAAATTTGAGTCGTTCCGGCCGGGATCGGGGCTTTTGTTAACTGTCAGCGAAAGTTATCGTTCGTTAGTGAAGATGGGGGAAACGAACTCGAATCACTTCGTGCTTCCCGCAGACAGGATTGCCTTGAAGTTCTGCATAAGCTGGTAAATTTTTGGGTCAAACAATTTCACTTCACATCTGGCCATTTTTTTCGGCCAAGGGTTTCGATCCTAGTTGTGAAGAAATACAGCCTCGTCCGATTTGCTTGAAATTTTACGACCGTACTCAGTGCTTCGGGGCGTTCATGTCGGCGGGTGGCACGAAGAAATTTGAGTCGTTCCGGCCGGGATCGGGGCTCTTGTTAACTTTCAGGAAAAGTTGTCGTTCGTTAGTGAAGATGGGGGGGGGAGGGCAAACGAACTCGAATCACTTCGTGCCGTCCACCGACATGATGGCCTCGAAGTTCTGCACAAGCTCGTAAATTTTCGTTCAAAACAATTTCGCTTTGCATCTGACCTTTTTGTACGGCCTAGGGTTGTGGTCCTAGTTGTGAAAAAATAGAACCTAACGCCGAGATGCCCGAAATTTTACGAGCGTGCTCAGTGGTTCGAGGCTATCATGTTGGGAGGTGGCATGAAGAAATTCGAGTCGTTCCCGCCGGGATCGGGGCTCTTATCAACTTTCAGAAAAAGTTATTGTTCGTTAGTAAAGATGGGGGGACAAACGAACTCGAATCACTTCGTGGCACCTGCCGACATAATTGCCTCGAAGGTCTGCACAAGCTCGTAAATTTTTGGGCCAAACAATTTCACTTCCCATCTGACCATTTTGTTCGGCCTAGGGTTTCAGTCCTAGTTGTGAAAAAATACAACGTAGTTCGATTTGCCCAAAATTTTATGAGCGTGCTCTGGGCTTCAAGGCGATAATGTCGGCGGGTTGCACGAAGAAATTCGAGTCGTTCCGGCCGAGATCGGGGCTTTTGTTAACTGTCAGCGAAAGTTATCGTTCGTTAGTGAAGATGGGGGGGCAAACGAACTCGAATCACTTCATGCTGCCCGCAGACAGGATTGCCTTGAAGTTCTGCATAAGCTGGTAAATTTTTGGGCCAAACAACTTCACTTCGCATCTGGCCATTTTTTTTGGCCTAGGGTTTCGATCCTAGTTGTGAAGAAATACAGCCTCGTCCGATGTGCTTGAAATTTTACGACCGTACTTAGTGCTTCGGGGCGTTCAAGTCAGCGGGTGGTACGAAGAAATTCGAGTCGTTCCAGCCGGGATCGGGGTCTTGTTAACTTTCAGGAAAAGTTATCGTTCGTTAGTGAAGATGGCGGGGGGGCAAACGAACTCAAATCACTTCGTGCCGCCCGCCGACATGATGGCCTCGAAGTTCTGCACAAGCTCGTAAATTTTCGTTCCAAACAATTTCGCTTCGCATCTGACCTTTTTGTACGGTCTAGGGTTGTGGTCCTAATTGTGAAAAAATTGAACTTGACGCCGATATGCCCGAAATTTTACGAGCGTGCTTTCCGTTAGCATTTATCAGCCACCGATTGGGTGAAAGCGAAGAAATTCATGTCGTTCCGGCCGGGATCGGGGCATTTGTTAACTATCAGCGAAAGTTATCGTTCGTTAGTGAAGATGGGGGGGCAAACGAACTCGAATCACTTCGTGCCGCCCGCAGACAGGATTGCCTGGAAGTTCTGCACAAGCTCGTAAATTTTCGGGACAAACAATTTCACTTCGCATCTGACCATTTTGTTTGGCTTAGGGTTTCGATCCTAGTTGTGAAGAAATACAGCCTCGTCCGATGTGCTCGAAATTTTACGACCGTACTCAGTGCTTCGGGGCGTTCATGTAGGCGGGTGGCACGAAGAAATTCGAGTCGTTCCAACCGGGATCGGGGCTCTTCTTAACTTTCAAGAAAAGTTATCGTTCGTTAATGAAGATGGCGGGGGGGCAAACGAACTCAAATCACTTCGTGCCACCCGCGGACAGGATTGCCTCGAAGTTCTGCATAAGCTCGTAAATTTTCGTTCCAAACAATTTCACTTCGCATCTGACCTTTTTGTATGGCCTAGGATTGTGGTCCTAGTTGTGAAAAAATACAACCTGACACCGATATGCTCGAAATTTTACGAGCGTGCTCAGAGCTTCGAGGCGATCATGTCGGCGGGTGGCACGAAGAAATTCTAGTCGTTCCGGCCGGGATCGGGGCTCTTGTCAACTTTCAGAAAAAGTTATCGTTCGTTAGTGAAGATAGGGGGCAAATGAACTCGAATCCCTTCATGGCACCCGCTGACATGATTGCCTCGAAGTTTTGCTCAAGCTCATAAATTTTCTGGCCAAATAATTTTGCTTCGCATCTGACCATTTTCTTCGGCCTAGGGTTTTGGTCCTAGTTGTGAAAAAATACAACCTCGTCCGATTTGCCCGAAATTTTACAAGCGTGCTCAGTGTTTCGTGGCGATAATGTCGGCTGGTGGCACGAAGAAATTCAAGTCGTTCCAGCCGGGATCGGGGCTCTTGTTAACTTTCAGAAAATGTTATCGTCCTTTAGTGAAGATGAGGGGGCAAACAAACTCGAATCAGTTCGTGCCGCCTGCTGACATGATTGCCTCGAAGATCTGCACAAGCTCGTAAATTTTCCTTCCAAACAATTTTGCTTCGCATCTAACCTTTTTGTATGGCCTAAGGTTGCGGTCCAGGTTGTGAAAAAATACAACCTGACGCCGATTTGCCCGAAATTTTACGAGCCTACTCAGTGCTTCGAGGCGATCATGTCAGCGGGTGGCACGAAGAAATTCGAGTTGTTCTGGCCAAGATCGGGCCTCTTGTTAACTGTCAGCAAAAGTTATCGTTCGTTAGTTAAGATGGGGGGACAAACAAACTCGAATCACTTCTTGCCGCCGTCAGACAGGATTGCCTCGAAGTTCTGCACAAGCTCGTAAATTTTCGGGACAAACAATTTCGCTTCGCATCTGACCATTTTGTTCGGCCTAGGGTTTCGGTCCTAGTTGTGAAGAAATACAACCTCGTCCGATTTGCTTGAAATTTTACGACCGTACTGAGTGCTTCGGGGCGATCATGTCGGCGGGTGGCACAAAGAAATTCGAGTCGTTCCAGCCGGGATCGGGGCTCTTGTTAACTTTCAGAAAAAGTTATCGTTCGTTTGTGAAGATGGGGGGGCAAACGAACTCGAATCACTTCGTGGCCCCTACCAACATGATTGCCTCGAAGTTTTGTACAAGCTCGTAAATTTTCGGGCCAAACAATTTCGCTTGGCATCTGACCATTTTGCACGGCCTAGGGTTTCGGTCCTAGTTGTGAAAAATTACAACCTTGTCCGATTTGCCCGAAATTTTACGAGCGTGCTCAATGCTTCAAGGCGATCATGTAGGCGGGTGGCACGAAGAAATTCGAGTCATTCCGGCCGGGATCGGGGCTCTTGTCAACTTTTAGAAAAAGTTATCGTTCGTTAGTGAAGATAGTGGGCAAACGAACTCGAATTACTTCGTGGCACCCGCTGACTTGATTGCTGATCTGGTATTTTTGTGACCAAAAATATCAATTAAAAATAACCACTCGCAATAGGACGAATCTTTGTAGGATACGGCAATATTGAGGGTGTCGAACCTCAAGGGCTGCAGGGATTTAATTATCAAAATTTAAAAGATCAAAGTTAACTTAATTAAAAGAGAATGATTTGTTTGTGTGAATTTAAAGTGCATAAAATAAACGGAAATAAAAGGAGTAAATATATGAGAGAGAGAGTAGGGTATTGATTTCACCACTATCCGCACACTAATGGTTAACCATATTTAATTCTAGCAATTCTTTCTATGCATGTTATAATTTAAACAATAAAACATATAAATTCAGGTAATCAACGGAATAGCATAACCCATCTTCAGTTGGCACGGATCGTCTACCTAAATTATACTAAACTTTCCTAGGTATGGTCTATCTAACCCTATTGATTACATGCCAATTAAAAACCATTGTATAACCATCATTCTTATAATCACAGAAAATAAGAATGATTTGAGTTCAACAATAGTAAAATAATTTCTAAGACAAGATAAGAATTTTACTATCATTGAATTGGAATTAAAAACAATTGCATTTAATATGAAGAACAGAAATCAATTGTAGCAATCCTCAGAGTTAGACAATCAACATGCATAAATTGAAAGACTAGAAATTAAATACAATCAAACCATTGTGCTTGGAAAGGGTTACATCAATACCCCACAATTGGGTTTAGCTACTCATGATCTTCTAGACTTCACAGACAATTTTACTGAATTTTGCTCTAGAAAGCGGTGTGTCTGTTTACAATGTTTAGAGCCCTATTTATAGGGATTTGAAAAACCCTAAAACCCTAGAAATCCTTAGAAAATCGGAAGTCAGTCTCCCAGTTCAATTGGGAGACTGAAAACCAAGCCCAAGTTGGAAAAGGAGTCTTGTCGTGCACTGTACGCCCGTGTGCGCTCAATCCGAGATAGTGTGCGCTCGAGCGCAGTGCGCTCGAGCTTAGCTTTTGTGCGCACGAGCGCATTGCGCTCGATCCCTGGCCACAGACACTCGAGCGCAAGTGCACTCGATCCCAAGGGTACTGCGATCGATCCTAGCTCCAGAATACTCAATTTGTTGTCCTTTTAAGCCCAATTTCCAATGGTTTGTCACATAAGACCTGAAACACAAAAACAAAACAAAATTAAACAAATAACAATGCTAAGGAACTAACATATGTAAATTAAGGGGCTTGAATGTGCAACATTCAGCGCTTATCACACCCCCCAACTTACATATTGCTAGTCCCTTAGCAATATAAAACAGAAAATAAATTGAAAACAAAAAGATAAATCCAGCTTTCGTGGGAATGATACAACAAGCCTTTTAAACCCCTAGGAGTTACCTAGAGGACGAGTGAAGTCTCATGAGGGTTTTCCAGGAATGATACCCACAAACATTTTCTAACCATGTAATTCTTAAGAAT